>NC_057796.1:237037799-237164932 GCF_018294505.1 Triticum aestivum | reverse complement strand
AACATTTGAATGTACATAGTACGAGACTTAATATCGATGTTTCGATTCGGTGTACATTGTAAGATTTGAACCGAGGACCAGGCATACGGGTAATTATTTCGAATTCGTGCCATACTAAGTTTCGAAAAGTTGACATTGACTCAGTTTGTTGTGCTATTTTGTAGGTCATATGTTTGAATCCATCCAAAAGTTTTCTCACTACCATGGTGTTCATCATATACATATGAATTTGTATTAAAAAAAGTAGCGTGGATACAGTGAAATGCGAAATCCACGTTAGAATTGGAGATCGCTACGTGACACACACTCTAATTCAAATAACTAACTACGTGACACACACTCTAATTCAAATAACTAATTATGTAACACACACTCTAATCCACGTTAGCGTGGGTACCGTTTCGATTTTTTTTCAAATAACTCCTCATTAATTAATTTATAGTACTCCCTCTGTTCACTTTTATAAGACCTTGAAGACATTTCAGACAATGTGCAAAACAGTTCATTTTAAGTTGTCTGAAACGACTTACAAAAGTGAACGGATGGAGTATCTCGTTTCGAATGACTAATTATTGCAAGGAAAACACGGGCATGGTAATACATACAGATTCGTTTGCAAATGAAAGAAGATTCGTTTGCATTCTCAAATGTAGGCGCACCAGGCAGACCAGGGTCGTGTCGGGGTGGACGCTGCTTCGGTGCCTTAAAGGCAACTGCCTTTGGGTCACTGACATGTGGGCCAGCCACCTGTTGGGCCCACATGTCATGGACACAAAGGCAGGTGCCTTAAGGCACCGAAGCATAGTCCTGTCGGGGTGGTCGCGTGTGTCGGACGGACGCGTAGCACCCAGCCACCCACCCCCCCCCCCCAAAAAAGGACGACGACAATATAAGTTCGCGCTTCCACGTTTCGGATTGAAATATCTGGCGGCCCCAATTCCAGCCCTGCAAAATCTCTCTTCTCCACCGTCCCCTTCCGCGCCCAGATTGCTCAAATCCCTAATTCGCCGCCAACCCTCGAATCGCCCCTCGTCTCGTCTCTTTCCCCACCGTTCCCCACCTCTGTGCCGGACGACGACGACGAAGACGACGGTCGCGCTTCACCACCGCACCGGAGCTACCTCATCTACGCCCTCGTCCACCGCACCGGGTGGTCCACCGACAACGTCGGCCGCCGCAACCGACGTGCCTCACAGACACCGAGTTCCACCGCATCAGGTGCGCTTCACCGACGCCGTCTCCCAGCTCACCGGGGCTACTTCACCGAGCACATCGTCGCACCTCCGCCCCCCGAGGCCGTTGGGGCTTCACCAACGGTCTCGTCCACCGCATCGTAGCGCTCCGCTGCCACTCAAGATCTGCATCCGTGCGCGGCCAGCCAACGCCAGCGCATCACCCTCAACGGCTCTGAAGTGACCCGCACTCTAGCTAGGCGAGCATGCCCAAACGCCGGCCCGAACTAGGTATCCACACATCACTCCCTTGTGCACTGTTCCGACAATGTTTGGATATCCTTTCACTGCTCTCTTAGCTTACACGCCTATGCAACTCTGACTTTAACTCTTATTTCTTCTGGAGATATCATCTGAAACAAGCAAATCCATTTTTTAGCGAAGCATGACGGCGCTACGGGATCTGGTACACATCCTCCATACCCGTATAACCTTGTAAGTATCTGTCCTCCGGTACAACATCAAGGTCGATTCCTCTTATTTGATCAACCATTCGCCGTGTCAAAAATGCAGAGGGGGATGCAAGGAGCACAAGGCCTGCACATCCATCAAGTGGTAACATGGACTTGTACATGGAACATCCCAAGCGCAAGCAGAGCTGCAGTGAGCCTGTACAATGAGCTAGCGTAAGTCCCTGCATTTCATTTAATTCGTACTGGCATTCGTGTATGATTTGTGTGCAGTGGCTGATCCACGAATTCAAGTTACCAGGGGCGAACCATTTAACTTAAAAAATACGAAGGCACTTGCACTCCGGAAATCAACATATAACTGAGAAATGTGAAGCTACATGCACTTTGAAAACCAGCTAATGATCCAAAGTAGTTTAGATTATAAACACTAAATGATGCAAGCCACCAAAAACACAAAATGCAACATGGTGTACAAGGACTTACAAACATGGTCTGTACCTGCTTGAATTATTCATTCTCTGGCTGAAAATATCGAAGTGTAATTGCACATATAACCAGTGTGCAAACTGCATATCAATATATCTATCCTGCACAAGTATGGCAATAGTTTCCAACAACAGATTAGAAAAGTATTTATGCTATGTTGTCATGATACGGGGACTTTCTGGTAGATGGCCTCGACGTTTCCTCAAGCTATGAAAATGCACTATAATTTGCTTGTCATCAATGCCTGCAAATATATGTCTCTGTCAACATAGTAGATCATCATTAGACACTAAATCCTTCAATGAGCTTGCAAAATGCTTGCATTAGATCCCTCATTAGACACTATATGTTCATCACCAGGAGCATGTAAAATGTTTGCATCAAATCCTTCATTAGCAGTATGTTCATTAGACACTTCAGGCTCAAGAACAACATGAGCTTGTATGTTTGCACCGGAAACTTGATTAGATACATCAGATTCAGTCAGTTCAGTATTGATTGGGGGAGTTATAATAAGTTGAAATTGGTTTCATTTTCTCATAGATTCCCTACATACAAGCAGTTTTACAACACCGTCAGGTTTAACTATTGGCCAGAAATTGAAGAGTTGAATTACATATAATCAGGGATGTGGTGTACCTGCTCGTTGCGCATGCTACTCTTGCAAGCTGTGACTGTCCGTTTGCGCAAGCTCGATTCCATGCCCGTGCTGCCGCCGCTGCCTCCCACGCAGGCTACACCCAGGGTTGGATCTTCATCTTCTTGTCCTTCCGTTCGCTTGAAGCCCGGCGACCGCCCTCCAACGAGGGCGCGAGGAAGTGCTGTGTCGGTCTGTCCAGCGGCGGCTAGGTTTGGAGCGAACCAGACTGGAGGCTGGAGTGAATGAATTGGGATTTTTCCTGCTGTCGATCGATATGGGAGGCGCTCGTTTGGGCCGCGAGCCTGCTATAGGGCCTGCCTTGCACTTATGTTATTGGCCCATCCAAATTGAAACATTTTTCTTCATTTTTTACATTGCCTGCTCGTGCGTTGGGACGAACAAAACTAGCGTGGGCCAACCTGGACGACTCAAACTAGGTGCACACTTTCCAGCCACCTGAGGCGGCCGCCCATACCAGCCCCTATGGTGGCGTCGCCCCTTTTTGCGTGTATGATTGGATAGTGAAAAATATTCCAGTGGCGCTTTTGATTTACCCACAGAATGGTTGAATTGCTTGTTTCTATGAACTGAGTTCACCAATAATGTGAAGGATGCCATTCTTTTCATCCTATTGTAGATTGCTTAGATCTCGATATACCAAAAGTAATCGCATGAAATATATAGTAAAAGCCAGTGTGATGTGTTTGGCTACAACTAGTCTGACTACACGTCCTCATATAACATATCAAGGACGCACCATCTTACCAGATTAACCATTCGACTTACCCATGCAGTGTGGGAAGAAAGAAGTATTGGGACTGCGTATCCAAGCAATTGATGCCATGGACTCCTTCGTACAACCTTGTAGGCGAAAAAGAAGTTGCAGTGTGCCTGTACAAAGAACTAGCGTAAGTTCAGTTACCTGCTTCTCGGAATTTTAGTTAGCCACTTATTGCAAAATTGTTCAATTACGTTGCTTGGCTTAATTTAGTTTGCTACTGATTACATAATGGCACAACCTATAACTACTTTTCAGCATCCAATAGAAACTCTTTAATTCCTTGTTTGTTTAACTGGTTTGCTGTTATAACTCCCAGTTGAGATGTTTTGCTAACTTCAACTTTTCTGAATCCAATCGGAACTTTAATGGCAAAACAGGTTAGCCCAAGATCAAAGAGCGAGGTCCCCATGGACGTTGCATCATCCCACAGCTGTGGCACTGGCCCAATCGTGCATTATGAATTGCCAACTGCGGATGCTCTAGAGGCTAAACTAGTGTTAGAAAGAGATTCTGCTTCTGCACTTAGAGATGAAGTTGACATGTTGAGGAAGCAAACAGCACAATCACAAGCAGTACTCAAGACAACCATTAAATATTTGGTGTATTTCAAAACGAAGCAAGCTGAGACTGACCAGATTGTTAAGGTCCTGAAGGAAAAAAGGAAATTAAATTCCTACTTGGTAAATCATAGGTGAAATGTTCTTTCCATAGATGAATAACCTTTGTGTTGTCTGTTCATGTAATCAATCAAACCATTTGTTTTAGAGATCATGTAATAATTGTTTTTTTTGTTTTTTGGTTTGTAATTTTATTTGAGCACAAGTCTGTATTAATTGATAGGACTCGGAGACATTTCATTTGGATTGCTGTGCCAGACCTACAAATATGCCAATCGGGCTGATGTGCATTCAGCAATAGTAGTAGTATAGATGGACCATAAGTGGCACGCATCGGAAAGGGCCAAGATGCTGGCTAAAAAAAGGATGCTGTTGTAGCAAAAAAAGTACAGCAGCCTGGCTTATGTATGTTCGTTGATATTATTGATCCATATACTCTATAAGTGTTTATATGTCTGTTAGTTCTGTACATTCTTGGTTGATTGACTCGGTATTTGAATCTTGATACATCGCTTGTGTACATATCTAAATGGGAGTACACATTATGCTGCGTGTGACATTTGAGTTGGACATGAAGTGTTCCAAATATTCGAATTCACCTTAAACTTGATTCTAGTTTCTGAATTTGAGTATCGGCATTTGTAAACCATATTCATATATGACAGTGGAATACATCTTTGTCGTCCTTTTGAAGATATATAAAAACACATAGAATGATTTATAAAGATTCATATAGGAATACAAAATGGATTCGAATTTAGTTGCCAGGATAAACGTGGATGCTTATTGTCCCAAAATTCAAAAGAAGCAGCAAAATGTCCACTCCCACGTCGGCTGCCCGAAGCCAAGTGTTTGGGAGATGGAAATTACTGTCTACCCATTACACGGACAATCCATCGGCCCGATTTCCACTGCTCTAAATAGGGGTAGGTTAGTAACTTCAATTAGACGTGACACGACCGCCTCTGAGCCCATTCCGACACGGTGGGCGTCAAACATGGGCGGCAAACTCATTTGATTCAAGCTCGTCCGAAAGACCTCTGTTTCTCCCTCCATTCCCCATTCATACACGGTGGGCGGCAAAATAAACTCGACTCGGCCGAAATCGATGTAGGCAAATATTTTCAATAGGGGCAGGTTTGTAACTTCACTTAGACGTGACACAACCGCCCTACCTGGCAGCCCCGTTCATACACCGTGGGCGCCAACCACCCTCTCCTCGCCCAAAATCGCTCTAGGCAAATATTGGCGTGATGCGAGATTACCGTCCTATCCCCAACCGACGAGAGGTCCAAATTTTAAACGGGGGCTAAGTTCGTAACTTTCCCATATTTCAGACAGGCGCGTCCCAAAAACATGGTTCCCCGTACCTCTCCCTCCATTTTCCCATTCATACACCGTCCGCGCTAGAACACCCCATCCCCACACCAGCCTCCGTCCGCCACCCCATCCATCGCCGCCGTCCTCCACCACATCCATGGCCACCGTCCTCCACCATGCCAGAGCGCCTACCAAGACCGCATCGTCCACTGCTAGAGATGGACGTTTCTCATCCACGGCGACGGACCAATAGCCTTGCATCGCGTCCTCTCGCTTCATCGGCGTCGTCGTCCTCTTTGCTGGGGCCGCTCACACGACCTTCTCTTCCACCGCAACGGGACTTATCCCTCGATGCACCCGTCTACCGTCGCAGATCTGCTTCAACGCCACCGACAGCCATCGCACCCCCGATGCCTACACGGCGCCGCAAGAGAGGTGGTACTTCATATCTCCTCAACTTTTTGATCTCAACCAGAAAATAGATCTTAACTTGGTTACTCTACTTTCTTTTCAGCTCTTAGAATTTAGTTCTTAGTTCGAAGCAAACAATGGATGCTAAATATCATTTCTCCGGTTTGCAGCTTCAAATCTGCCATGGCACAGCCATAATACGGTTTAATTGATCATGCTTAGGGTTTAATTGATCATGTTTGTTCCGTGGTGGTTTCTTTAATAGAAATCGGAGGGGACCCTCTTTTGCTAAAAAAATATATGCTTAGAGTTTCCCCCTTTTATGATCACTATACGATCAGAATACGTGCTTCGTGTCATAATAACACTGCTCCACCCATCAAGCTAAACAAGCTTAGTTGTTCAAATACGAATCTGATATATTAAAACAGAGTTGTTTAATTGGTCAGCTAAATGTTCCTAAATTAGTTTCGAAAATGCATGTTCGCCGCTCGGGTGTGTATCTCTACAGGGTGCCCACGGTGGGCCGGCCCACCCTGGATTTTGGGTCGTCCAGGCCCTGATTCCCCTCTGTTCTGCTGCGCGCTTCCGATCTCTACTCGCCCCCAGCCGCCTGCCTCGCCGGCGACTTGCCGTCCCCGGACGGCATGACTCTAGGAGGAGACGCCGGACTAATAGGAGGCCAGGAGCCGCTCGCCCAACAGCCTCACCGCTGCCCGGGCGCGCCGCCGTGCCTACCTTCCGAGTCCGTTCAGGGCTCAGGTGTGCAGCACCCACCAAGCCAACCCGATTTATCCTGAGATACGTCCTCAACACTCAGCAGCCACTCCTCATCACCCATTTTCTAATTGATTCATTACTCATTAGGCAGGACTATCATTAGGGTTTGTTGTGTGCTCAGTGCTACCTACACTTAATGGTTCAGGTGTATTTCGGTAATCTTTAGTACCTCTAAAGTTCACAGGGTTTTCAAAATTCCGGCCCTCGGAACAGAAACTAGTCATTTTGGATTGTTGGTCGTAGTGACATTGACCCAGATTACTACTGCAAGACAGGTTTGTTGACAATTTTACTTGTCTTTCTTACTCATTCGATATAATATCCAATTATTCACGTCGATTAGTTGCAAACAATAAGTGCTAGACAAACTTCTTCATTCAGACTTTGGACGGTCTCTTACTGCAGTTACAATTCTGCATACTTGTCCTAGTAAGCTCACAAGTAAATGATTGATTCACTACATCTATGCTTGCCTTGTCATATTTGGTGTCAATATTCTTTTAGGGTGAACCACCCTGTTTCTAAATACTGGAACCGTAGACATGAGTGAATAGTATTTCTCTATGTGATCTCTTCCATCATGTGTGGGTAACGAACACTGCATTGTATAGAAAGAAAGTGTTATTTCCAGCTTTTACATAGGTTTTGATCTTTTACATGGAATACAATCTGCCTACTTGCTTTGTGTCGCACTACCAACACTCCACCCTTGAAGCTAAACATTACGCCACTCATAATTGCTTAGTTTATTTGTTCAAATACGAATTTCATATGATTCTAATGTTCCTACTTCAGTTTTGAAATGTGTGCCTGCCTGTTATAGAGACATAAGGGGTCTGTGTGTGGTCTGGTCAGCACGGTTGGGGAGGTGAACTTTGCATATGCAGGGGTTTATAGGGAGACACTCTCCGAGTTGAATCCGCAATGCATTCCATAGATAATCTGACTACTTTTTATGTTTTCATGAATCTCAGATTCTGAACAGCATCATAATGATTATGAGCTTGCGCGCATGAAAAGAATAAAGCAGAACAATGCCATGGCTGTCAAACTTGGCATTAAGGGACTGAAATCAAGTCTAGATGCAATGCAATGCAAACGCTCTCCACCTACAGATTCATGCTCAGAATATGATCCTAACAGTGATTCTGAGCTAGAGGGAGACCTAAGTCCATGTAGCTCCCTAGTGGAGGAGTCAGAGGAAGATGCCCTATCTTATTCACCCATCAAGGTACTTGCTCTAACTTTCCAAGGTTACATTGCTCGCACATATCTTGCAACTGATGCTTTGCATTGCTTCTACTTTGTTGAACTGCCATTAGCTTAGTTTACACATCGTGTATGTGAATACGCCCTGCCTATCCATTTTCAGTACATATTCCATCTGTCATCATACCATATTTATCCATTCAAATGTTGTTCTTGTGTATCAGACGTTCAAAAGGAAGAGGGCAATTGCTGATCGTGGAGGAGCACAAGCAAAGTATTTGGAAAAGGTAGTGGCACCTGATAAATCAAATAGCCCATTAGGTGTAGTTGCAATATCACCTGACCCACAAAATACCCCAACTCTAGCAGACTCTAGCCCTACTACACTGGTCATTTCTGATGCCCCAACTCAGCAGACCCCAACTGCAGCAAATAGTATGATTATGCTAGTTGACATAGCACCAGCTGTACGACGCAAAACCCCCATTCCAGCAAAGACTACACCAAATCCAGTTGCCAAATCCCTTTTCGAACCAGAGAGAGCCCCAATTGCAGCAAATAGGACCCCTGTTCCATTTCTTCCTAGTTTAGAAGACGAAACTTATGTTGTTGTCAGGAACTTTGTGCGCATCTTTCCTTCATGGAAAGATTATACCGCAGACACACAAAAAATTCAGTCTTCCTCCGCAACTTACGCGTAAGTAATGTACTAATGTTATTCATGGTCATTACTGCATATGTTTTTGCTGACAGAAGACACAAGATTTCATTCTTTTAAATAGGCGAGGAGCAAACTGGATTGTGATGACGAGCAAGGGTTGGTTGCGCTTTTCAAGCACTCGTTGATGAAGTATCGTTCCTACCTGAGGCAAGCGCACTTTGATGGCAAGCCTCTGAACGAAATTTCTGTGAAGTCTCCGGTGCTACATTTATCCGACGGTGACTGGAATAATCTTGTTACACATTGGTCTCGGCTGCAACGTAAGGTACTGTCTATGATATCACATCACAATTTGAACTACATTTCTGCATTCGCCTTAATGTCTCACTTGTACGAAAACTGTTAGCAGAAGAACATTTGTTCTCAAGGGACCACAGAATCTCGCAACTATACTGCACATTTCATTGCTCTTGTGAGTACCTCTTGCCCTGTATGACCATACTTACTTTCATACTGTTTGATTATGTAGCATCACTGCACATGTTAGCCTCGTAATCGTCCATTTGGTGGACATTATAAGATCCGTATGGACTCTTACATAAATTTAGAATCAACCCAATGCTTTTGAAGAGGTTTAGCTCTGCCGTCCTCTTGTAAGGACTGAACGTGGTCTATCACTGTACTTACATTAACAGCTACTCCCTCCGTCCCATAATATAAGAACGTTTTGTACAGTACACCAGTGTTCAAAACACTCTTGTAGCATTCTGCATCTTATCTCCCTCACCCACCATTTACTAAAAAAGATCAGATCTATATTTAATCTTACCAACAAGTAGAATACACAGACAATGCCAGTGCAGAAGTGTAGCCCATTGCTCTTGTCAGTACATTTTGTCCTGTAACGCTTGTACTTCCAGGGATTGGAAGTTGATTATGTAGCATCAATCTGCATCTTATCTTCATTATCCTCTATCCCTTCCAGTATTATCATATCTATACTTACTCTCTACAAAATGTAGAGTACAGGCAATGTTTATGAAGAAGATTCTGTGCTGAAATTCTTGAGTTATCCTTCCCTTGACATGGAGAAGGGCATTATAAATCCGGTGTTAACTGTTAATGTAAGTCAGTCCTTCTAAAGCCTTTATCCTCAACTGCTGTTTAATTTGCTCATACTCCCTATCGTTTACTGCTGTTTAGTTTTCTGTTTCTACCAAAATGCATGTTCGTAAGAACCGTAAGTTCTAAGTTTTACTTGTAAAACCAAATTCCATATTCATACCATGCACATTACTTAATACTCCCTATATGTATGCTTGTTTTTGTGGATCTATAATCCAGTGTGTGGTGAAGCAGCCCACGTTTGCACCTTGTCATCTCCTGTTTTATCTTACTGATGTGGTTGATGATATGAACAACATGCCATGCACATTATCCAAAATAGATACAATGATTTTCTTTGCCCTTCATCTATGCTTGTTACGTTGACATGGTAATCCAGTAGTGTGGTGAAGCTCCCCGCATTATGAACAATGCCAAATTATGCTATTGATATTTTGAAATTACTCTTTATTTTCCAATTTGAAATTGGATAGAATTGACAGAACAGTTATCATCTTTGTTTATACACGTGCAAAACCTGTCATCTCTCTTCTTTTTGCAGGGTGATATGCCTGATGGCATGCACAAGTCTGCTGAAGGTTGTGAGACAAACCCAACATATATTGCAGCAAAGAAGGCAAAACATCTTGAAGATAGCGAGACAACCCCAAAGTCTTGTCTTGATGCAGTGTTCAAGTTACTTGAGACTAACAGTCAGACAAGCTCACATAATTCATTGTCTGAATCAGTTCGACTTCTTCAGTCCCAAGTTCTAGCAGAAAGGCATTCTGCAACTCAACTTCGACTTGAAGTCCTATCTCTAAGAAAGATTGCGGAGAACACCAATGAGAACCTCATCGCTAAACAGCTACACCTGGAAGCTATGACCGACATGCTAGGCCGGTCTCACAGCCTTGCTCAGCAGCCTGCGCAGCAGTTCCCCTGCAAGGCTAACCTTTCTTGAACTGTCTTGGAAGTGGTCTCAATTCAGTATTATTTTGTTACGCTGCAATGGTGCCCAGTTTTTGTAATCTGCTTCTTCGTTGCGCTTTATGATCACTGGTGGCGAACTACGATGCCCAGTGGATGTAATATACCTTAAATCCTTTATTGTATAGTGTAGGTTTATTCTTAGTTACTATGCCGTAATTTCTTTATTGTATAGAGTAGGTTTGTTCTCAATTCCTACTAGTTACTGCCATCATTCGCTATCTGAAAAAAAATCAGATGTAGTCGACCGGACCGAAACATTCGACTCTAACGGGCCAAGTTTTTAGCGGGCCACAATTGGGCCGGCCTGCGTCTTTCTTGGGCCCGAATGATTGGGGCCTTCACACATTGCGCCAGGCCCAAACTTACACCGGCCTATATTTTAGTTGGGCCTTTTGACGACCCAGCGCTTAGTTTGGCCCAGGTAGCGTTGGGCCATTAACAGGCTGAATATTGTACTGGCCTGTTACGGCCGAGATGAAACCACGGGCCTTTAGCAGGCCAAAATGCATGTTGGGCCTCAATTTTCACTAGTCGTCGACGGGCCTTCAGTAGGCCGAAATGGAGACCGGGCCGTTTTGGGCCCAGTTAGCTCACGGGTCGTTACCAGGCCGAAACATATCTCGGGCCTTAGTTGGCCCACTGATATCATGGGCCTTTAAGAGGCCGAAAGCTTAGCACAGGCATCAATGGGCCGAATTACGCGACAGGCCTTTAACAGGCCCAAAGTCACGTTGGGCTTAACTTTTGCCACCTTTAGCACGGACCGTTAGTGGGACCTATGTCCCGTCGGACCATATATGGCCCATGGGCAGCACGGGCCATTCCCAGGCCGAAAGTCACATCGGGCTGAAATGGTCCCATGTCTACATCAGGCCTCTAACAGGCCGAAAGTCACTGGGCTGTAGTTGGGCCCAAATATTCGGCGAACAATTAACGGGCCCACAAAAATCTTGTGGGCCTTTACCTAGGCCGGCCAATTATGGCCCGCGAAATCTTGTGGGCCTTTAGCTGGGCCAGCCCATTATGGTCTGCAAAATCTCGTGGGCCTTTAGCTGGGCCGGTCCATTATGGTCCGCAAAATCTTGTGGGCCTTTAGTTGGGCCGGCCCATTTAAACTTGATGGGCCGTGCCACGTGTCGACGTATCATAGGCGCCTTCTGTCCAATGAGTGGATGACATCTGTCCCAACAATGAGCCGACACGTGTTTCCTCCAGCCAATGATGATTTTACACGTGGAAAATCCCCATTGGTCGCGGCTGTTAACGGGTTATCGGATCCAAAACCCGATCCGATAGCTTAACGGCGTTCTGTTACGGTGGATGCCACATGTCGGTCACCCTTGACGAAAGCACTTCTGGGACGCGCGATTTATCGTCATGGAAGTGCAGACTTCCGTGAAGATAATTTTGGTAATGTCATGGAACACTTCTACGACAGCACATGTATAACTATCTTGATTCTGTCATAAATTTGTCATGGATGTACATGCATGACAAAAAATGCGACCTACTGTGACAAACATGTATCATCATGGAAGTGTATTTTTTTTGTAGTGCCAATTGTTTCCTTAGGGTAGCCTATGAAGACGCACTTCTCTGATTTGGGTTTGAGCTTATCAGGCTCAAGCCTTTTGACATAAGTGTCGCAACCCCAAACTTTAAGAAACGACAGCTTAGGTTTCTTGCCAAACCACAGTTCATACGGCGTTGTCTCAACGGATTTAGACGATGCTCTATTTAACGTGAATGCAACTTTCTCTAATGCATAACCCCAAAATGGTAGTGGTAAATCGGTAAGAGACATCATAGAACGCGCCATATCTAATAAAGTATGGTTACGATGTTCGGACACACCATTACGTTGTGGTGTTCCTGGTGGCGTGAGTTGTGAAACTATTCCACATTGTTTTAAATGAAGGTCAAACTCGTAACTCAAATATTCGCCTCCGTGATCAGATCGTAGAAACTTCATTTTTTTGTTACGATGATTCTCCACTTCACTCTGAAATTCTTTGAACTTTTCAAATGTTTCAGACTTGTGTTTCATTAAGTAGATATACCCATATCTGCTTAAATCATCTGTGAAGATCGGAAAATAATGATACCCGCCGCGTGCCTCAACACTCATCGGACCGCATACATCGGTATGTATTATTTCCAATAAGTCATTGGCTCGCTCCATTGCTCCGGAGAACGGAGTTTTAGTCATCTTGCCCATGAGGCATGGTTCGCAAGTATCAAATAATTCATAATCAAGTGATTCCAAAAGCCCATCTGCATGGAGTTTCTTCATGCGCTTTACACCAATATGACCTAAACGATAGTGCCACAAATATGTTGCACTATCATTATCAACTTTGCATCTTTTGGCATCAATATTATGAATATGTGTATCACTACAATCAAGATTCAATAAAAATAGACCATTCTTCAGGGGTGCGTGACCATAAAAGATATTACTCATATAAATAGAATAACCATTATTCTCTGATTTAAATGAATAACCATCTCGCATTAAACAAGATCCAGATATAATGTTCATGCTCAACGCTGGCATCAAATAACAATTATTCAGGTCTAAAACTAATCCCGAAGGTAGATGTAGAGGTAGCGTGCCGACGGCGATCACATCGACCTTGGAACCATTCCCGACGTGCATCATCACCTCGTCCTTAGCCAATCTTCGTTTAATCTGTAGCTCCTGTTTCGAGTTACAAATATGAGCAACCGAACCAGTGTCAAATACTCAGGCGCTTCTACGAGCATTAGTAAGGTACACATCAATAAAATGTATATCAAATATACCTTTGTTCACTTTGCCATCCTTCTTATCCGCCAAATACTTGGGGCAGTTCCACTTCCAGTGACCAGTCCCTTTCAAGTAGAAGCACTCAGTTTCAGGCTTGGGTCTAGCTTTGGGCTTCTCCCGGGAGTGGCAACTTGCTTGCCATTCTTCTTGAAGTTTCCTTTCTTTCCCTTGCCCTTTTTCTTGAAACTAGTGGTCTTGTTAACCATCAACACTTGATGCTCCTTCTTGATTTCTACCTCTGTGGCCTTAAGCATTGTGAAGAGCTTGGGAATTGTTCTGTTCATCCCTTGCATATTATAGTTCATCACAAGCCTTTGTAGCTTGGTGGTAGTGATTAAAGAACTCTGTCAATGACACAATCAACTGGAAGATCAACTCCCAGCTGAGTCAAGTGATTATAATACCCAGAGATTTTTGAGTGTGTGTTCACTGACAGAACTGTTCTCCTCCATCTTGCAGCTATAGAACTTGTTGGAGACTTCATATCTCTCAACCTGGGCATTTTCTTGAAATATTAACTTCAACTCTTGGAACATCTCATATGCTCCATGACGTGCGAAACGTCTTTGAAGTCCCGGCTCTAAGCCGTAAAGCATGGCACACTGAACTATCGAGTAGTCATCAGATCGAGCTTGCCAGACATTCAAAACATCAACTTCTGCTCCTGTAGTAGGCCTTTCACCTAGCGGTGCATCAAGGACATAATTCTTCTGTGTAGCAATGAGGATAATCCTCAAGTTACGGACCCAGTCCGTGTAGTCGCTACCATCATCTTTCAACTTAGCTTTCTCAAGGAACTCATTAAAATTCAGGGGAACGGTAGCACAGGCCATTGATCTACAACATAGATATGCAAATACTATCAGGACTCAGTTCGTGATAAATTAAGTTCAATTAATAAAATTACTTAAGAACTCCCACTTAAATAAACATCCCTCAAGTCATCTAAGTGATACGTGATCCAAATCAACTAACCCATGTCCGATCATCACGTGAGATGGGCTAGTCATCAATGGTGAACATCTCTATGTTGATCATATCTACTATATGAATCACGTTCGATCTTTCGATCTCCAGTGTTCCGAGGCCATGTCTGTACATGCTAGGCTCGTCAAGTTTAACCCAAGTATTTTGCATATGTAAAATTGTCTTACACCCATTGTAACCCGGCCGGACTTGGGGGTTTATTTGAGACCCCGCTGACTCTTGGTGATTCACTACCCGCCCTCACCTGGCAGTATACAAGCAACCCGCCTAGTCATTATGACTCACTGGTGACCCAGCGGGCGGGTCAGATGGATGACAAGGCCCAAGGCCCAGAAGGCCGGTTCATGGTGGGCCGGTTTATGAGGAAAGCATAAGGAATATTCTTCTACAAAGGAAGCAAGACTAGGACTCCACTTGTAATAGAGTAATCCTAATCCAACTAGGACTAGTCATGTAAACCGTCGCTTCAACATATATAAGGAAGGGCAGGGCTCCCCAAAGAGGGACAGAAGAAAGAAGAAACAATCTCTAGGGCTAGACACAAAGAGCCGGTTTGCCGGCGACTCCCTAATGAGCATAATGAGACCTAGCCTCAAACAGCATGTAGGGCTATTACCGGATGATGTTTCCCGGGACCCGAAGCTGTCTAAATCCTTGTCTTGTGTTGCGTCTCTCGATTTCGCTCAACCCCTCTCAAGCTACCACATAGATGTGTTGGCCTCACGACTAAGTCCTCACCCTAGGACATCTGCCGTGACAATTCCATGACAGTTGGCGCCCACCGTGGGGCCTGCGCACGGTGGTGTAGAGTTCTTGGAGGGATTTCTTCCAGGGATCGAGAAGTTTGCAGTTACCGGATGAAGATGAGCCGGTTTGGAAGGATCTGCATCAAGTGCAAGTTTACCAGATTGAGATGAAAATAATTAGGGTTTGACGTTTTGCGCGCCGCCAGCGACGCGAAGCGGTTTATCGAAACCAACGGAGGATTGACTTTGTTTGTACGTCGAATCCTGCAAGATGTCAAATTGTTGTCTGATCCGCCGAGTCCGTCAAGACCGACAAAAATTTCTGCTGTCTAATCCGCCGAGTCACAGAAAGATTCTGCTGCCGGGTTACAGGTTTAAAGCCACATGGTTTCTGCTAAGGATTGGAGTACTAGTACTGTACACTACATACCTTTTTCTACTCTATGTGAGATCTACTCAAGGCTGACCAGAAAACTAGTATATGCATGCTCACGGAGATTTGGCGAACAGATCGATTATATGGTATTATATTAAGAGCTTCTATCGAGTCATCATGTGCTAAAAAAAAGGGAAGGCCACGACGGGAGCGGATCAGGCCACGGAGTTGGTCTCCGCCTCGGCCTTCGTTTTCGAGCAGCCGGCTGCGTTCTGCCTCGGCCGTGTCTGAGCCGCCGCCGGGAATCTGCTTTTGCCGCGCATTTGCACCTCCGAGCTGCCCCGGCCGCCGCTGCACCTTGAGCCGCCCGCCATCGTTGCTTGCCTGGCGACTCGGTCCTCGCCTCTGTTTGCCACCGAGAACACCCTGGTCTCACACGCGAACTGCCTGTACTGCCGCCTCCGCTAAAGCCCGTGGTCCTCGCCTCGCTCTCCACCTGCAGTGGCCTTGCCTGCGCTGCGCCGTGGCCGGTTCCGCATCGCCGCTGCTCCGGGTCAGGCTCTGCCCCACGCGCCGACGAGCCACTGCCCGGCTGCCTTTCTGCTACTATGAGCCGCCGCCCGCCGGAATCTGCCGCAAGCCGGCACTGCTGCGGTCAAAGCCGCACTTAGAGCCGCTACTTCTTTGACCCGCCGTGAATCTGGAGTCATCGAGAGTCGCCTCCGCCGAGCGGCCTCCTCTACAAATCGCCAGCGGGCCGCCCCGCGGCCGCCGTTGAACCGCCCGCCGGTCTTTACTGCAAGCTCGCCCTCGCGACCATCACGGAGCCACCGTGCCTCGTGACGAGAGCCGTCTACAACCCGGAAAAACGAACATGGGCACGGTCTCTGCCGGTGCGCCGCCGCGGCCGCGGCCACGGCGACGGCCTCGCATCCAGCCACCTGTCTCCGACGCCTCGTCGGTCCACCCCAACAATCGCGGCCTCGCTCCACCTCTGCCGCGGCAGAGTCGCCGCTGCGATCTCCGCGTGTGCGTCACAACCGCCCCACAAACCGGCCACAGACCAGCGTCGCTCTCGAGTCGCCGTTCATCGGCTCAAAAGCCGTCGGTCGCCGTGGTCGGCCTTGACTCCGCACGGCCGCGCCCTCGACTCCGCACGCGTGGCTTCGTCCTACATCGGCCTGCAGCGCCGCCTTGAGCCACCCATGGCCATCTCCGCTACCTCATTGACCCCCTGCTGTTGTGCGGGCTTTCCTCCGCCGCCTCCAAAGTGGCCCTATGTCTGCGCCAAATCGCCTCCGCTGCTGCGGACGAACCGCCGTCTGCTCACTTTCAACCCGCCCGCGCACGCGTTCACGCCATCTCAGGACTGCTGCACCTCCGAGCGCCCCCGTTTCTGCCGGATTACCGCGCTGATGTGTCAGGCTGAAACCCAGCTTCTGTTGGCTTGTTTCTGCTTTTTACGAGTCAAAATTTCAGTCCGAGCTTCTTCAGAAATTAGCACTGCCGGCCTGACTAAGTGCCCAGCCAGAGCACATGTTTGCTGCCTTTATACGCAACGTTTTCTGCTTAATCTAGTCTCACGTATGTCGTCGGTGCCAAATTTGGACTTCAAGTCAACACCCTCCAACATCAGGGTCAACAGCACAAGTCCATTATACTGTCAAAGAGACACAGGCGACAGACTGAATCAAATACTGGATGATGTGGTATTCATGCTAAAAGAATAAAGGAACAGTGAGATTCAAAGAAGGACATGCTGTGGAGCTCCATCCACATTACGTGGAGCTAAAAAGCTACTATTAATTCATGTCCAGACAAAAGTATGGAGCATTACTATTACTACGTGCACAAATTTCACATACAGATCATCCAAACGAATCAGATGACATCCATCTAAGTTTATTTTATTAGCACGTATTATTTTTGTCAAAGAACAATTACTTTGATCTGTGTATTTTTATATACAGGACAATCATTCACTACAAATATGGTTTATACCATGGGTATGGAGCACGGGCTGACAATATTCCGCTCGGCGATAGTCCGTAACATATTACCCGATGAATGGACGCGCACAAGCCGCCGCCCGTATGGCCCGGTCTACACCAACTAGCCGGGACTGCGCCTGTGATTGACTCGCGCGTCCGCACCGGTTTACAACGCCACGGACTACTCGCCCATCCGCTCTCGCGGCCGGTTCACGCGTCCGCGCCGGTTTACAACGAGGAGGACAACTTGCTTGTCCGCACCGGCATACAACGCGGTGGCCGACTCATCTATGTTGCCACTGATGCTGCGGTTGTTTTTACCGTCCATCTCTCGCGGCCTGGTCTACATGAACATACTGGGCCGCACCTATCTGCATGAGCTGTTTATTGAGTATGAGCAAGTCACAGCTTGGGTGGCCCGGTTTTCTTTCAACAAAATGGAGGCAAATTATCATATATTATCAACCGCCGTCTGCACTGGATGGTTCAATGGGAAGGCGCACAAGTCGCCACCACTACATTTTTGGTAACTTCAAATCGCCAGTTGGAAGGAACCATTGGCCGAGTTGCTGACACGGCTCATACGGGATCATTTATAACCCGCCGCAGTCACCTCAACCTTCTGTGGATTCACGGCGTGCTATCAACACCAATGATATACAAGTTATGCCGGTTTATATCACGGTCAAATATGGAGAGTCTCAAGCCAACTCCTCGAGTCACCTTGAGACTTGGGGGCTACGATGACATGACTCAGCAAATCTTGCCAGTTTCAGCAAATTTAAGAACCCCAGGACGATGGAGGGAAAGATAACCCGGTACCAGAGGCTACTGTTATATTGATGAAAATTTAAAGGCCATCAGAAAATTTCCAGCTTAGAAAGTATATGACAGTTACAAAATCCCGGTTCAATGAAGAAGTTCTGGGTCATCAGAAAGGATTCCGGTTTAAAATCCGGCTCAAGGGAAGTCAGTCTCACTGAAACTCTCAAATATCCGGTTTACAATCCGGTTCAAAAATCTGTTCTCCCACAAAGCTCTGAAGCTCTCAAATCCGGTTTAAAAATGTCCGGTTCAAAAAGGAATTAACTTCTCGCAAGTTCGAGTTGAAAGGCCGTCAGAAAATTTCCGGCTGAAAATGAAGATTCCAGTTTACAATCCGGTTCAAGGGAAGATGTCTCCCACAAAGCTTTGTAGCTCTCAATATCCGGTTCAAAATCTCGGTTCAAGAGGAATTTATCTCTTGCAAAAAGTTAAAGGTTGCCGAAGAGGACCTGTTGCCATAATGCGCGGTTCAAACATGGGTATCCTACCTTATTGGCTTATCATATTATTGATCACTTGGGGGCTTGGTCGTATTCGAACCATAGTCACACCTCTTGATCGGCTTAACGCCAAATTACTTTGGGGCCAAAGAGAGTGTTGCAAAAGAACAACTCAAACATAGGCACCCACTAAGCACAGCTCAAAATGTTCCTTGGAGATTCCTTGTTGTCGCAATGAACAAAGAATCTACACTTGTAATAGGCTATCAAGCCACGGCTTGGAAGCCTGGTGTATACACCTAAAACCCTGGGTTAGCCTGCCTTTTTAAGTAAGTCACTCCGCCCAGGTAAACCTGGTATGACCCATCGAACTTTGACAAGTTACTCTGATAAGACCCTGAACTTGTCAAGTTAGAATGACGATTGGTTAAGGATTGAGGACCATCTTAAAAGGCTTTGCAAAATGGTTTAACTCAGTGGCCTGGTAGCCCATGAAAAGCCTCGAATTTGGGGCCTGGCAGCCCGTGAAAAGCCTCGACTACAAGTTTTCATCTGCTTTCATTTGATAAGTTTTTTCTCCTTTAATGAGATTTATAATGTTTTGATAAACCGACGTTCATTAACCCGGCTTGAGTTTCAACTACAAGTTGTCAGTACATGATCAGTTATAATCCGGCGCTTATTAACCCGGTCTGGTTTCGAATATAAGTCGCCAATATGATGATAAATTATCCAGTGTTTATTAAACCCGGACTGGCTTGGGATTATAAGTCGCCAGTATATATTTGGATTGCGCCATTGGAATCATGCGCTCATAAATCATTGGATTATATTATTCAAATCTTCAAATAGCCAACATGGCTGGATTTTATTATGGTTATCAGTAACCAGTGTTATGATTAAGGTTTTCAAAGTCGCTTTAGCGCAATGGCTAATATATTATCAATGGATATGATTTATTCTACAATTGAAGGAATAGTCCCGAGTCGCTGCAGGCCTACGACCCGGCACTTGGGGGCTACATTATTCAAATTGAGATCACATCAAATATGCCAGTCCCATGTCACTGCCAGCATGCACCATGGCACTTGGGGCCTAATGCAAAGTCATTTTTTCTGGCCTTATTGAAGACCCGACTCATCACATCATAATGAGCCGGCCCTTGGGGGCTACCAATTACTCCTGTCAAAAATTTAAGGTACACAAGTCTTAATCCATTATATTGAAGGATCCACTGCTCAGTTGGTAAAGCACAAAGCTCTTAACCTTGTGGACGTGGGTTCAAGCCCCATGGTGGAGATTACATCATATGATGTTATTATCAATGAATCATATACAAAGTCTCAGCTCAGTAATATCTTACTGACCCGGCCCTTGGGGGCTACACGTTGTTGTTCAAGTCTACATGATCATATTTATATAGTCCCTGCTCATTATTGCATAATGACCCGGCCCTTGGGGGCTACACTGGTTGAAGTTTTTATGAGTATAAGGCAATTGCAAATCCCAGGTTGCTGCAAGCATGACAACCCGGCACTTGGGGGCTACATAATATGGAGTATTCAGTTGTGACTAGTGACTGAGATGAACAAACATGGATTTCTTCAAAGTGGCAGTATTCATATGGAAACAAGTCTCAAATCATCACTTTGTTCTGTTCAAGACTTGGGGGCTACAGGTAATATGGATATAAGGGAGAAATATCTTCCAATTTTCAGTTTTGAGCTAACCAAATTGACCCGGTGTCTGCAACAATTGTGACCCGGCGTCACCAACAATTATTGACCCGGCGTCACCAATCATTATAACCCGGTGTCTGCAACAATCATGACCCGGATTATCAGTTTTTATAACCCGACAATTTTGGCAATGATAAACCGGCAAATTCTACATTTTCAAACCGGCTGATATCAGTTGAATATTTGAAGACCAATATTTTTGTCAAATCAGAGCATTGAAGGCCAATTCAAATGGATTCTTTATTTACAAAATATCTTCTGCAAGCAAATTGATTATGAAGCTGGTATATTGACTCGGATTTTTCAGAAGGAAATGACAAGGAATTAAGGATGATCAGGTGCCGGTTTACAAGAATTCTTAACCCGGAGCATAATCTGTCAAATTTGTTCTTGTGTTTGTTTTATAGGATCAGTTTAACATGGATAAATCCAAATTAAACTGGGGGCTAATGTCGGGGAGATACCCCGCGGCGTAAACCGACCGGAAGTATAACCCGGCCGGACTTGGCGGTTTATTTGAGACCCTGCTGACTCTTGGCGATTCGCTGGTGACCCGCCCTGACCTGGCAGTTTACAAGCAACCCGCCTAGTCATTATGACTCACTGGTGACCCGGCGGGCGGGTCAGACGGATGACAAGGCCCAGAAGGCCGGTCATGGTGGGCCGGTTTATGAGGAAAGCATAAGGAATATTCTTCTACAAAGGAAGCAAGACTAGGGCTCCACTTGTAATAGAGTAATCCTAATCCAACTAGGACTAGTCATGTAAACCGCCCCTTCAACATATATAAGGAGGGGCAGGGCTCCCCAAAGAGGGACAGAAGAAAGAAGAAACAATCTCTAGGGCTAGACACAAAGAGACGGTTTGCCGGCGACTCCCTGATGAGCATAATGAGACCTAGCCTCAAACAGCATGTAGGGCTATTACCGGATGATGTTTCCCGGGGCCCGAAGCTATCTAAATCCCTGTCTTGTGTTGCGTCTCTCGATTCCGCTCAACCCCTCTCAAGCTACCACATAGATGCGTTGGCCTCACGACTAAGTCCTCACCCTAGGACATCTGCCGTGACAATTCCACGACACATTGTATGTGAACGTAGAGTCTATCACTCCCGATCATCACGTGGTGTCTCAACACGACGAACTATAGCAACGATGCATACTCAGGGAGAACACTTTTACCTTGAAATTTAGTGAAGGGATCATCTTATAATGCTACCGTCGTACTAAGCAAAATAAGATGCATAATGGATAAACATCACATGCATCAAAATATGTGATATGATATGGCCATCATCATCTCGTGCTTTTGATCTCCATCTCCAAAGCATCGTCATGATCTCCATCGTCACCGGCTTGACACCTTGATCTCCATCGTTGCGTCGTGGTCGTCTCGCCAACTATTGCCTCTACAACTATTGCTAATTCATAGCGATAAAGTAAAGCAATTACATGGCGTTTGCATTTCATACAAAAAAGAGACAACCCTAATGCTCCTGTCGGTTGCCCGATATCTTAAAAACATGATCATCTCATATAGTAACGTATATCACATCATGTCTTGACCATATCACATCACAACATACCCTGCAAAAACAAGTTAGACGTCCTCTACTTTGTTGTTGCAAGTTTTACGTGACTCCTACGGGTTTCTAGCAAGAACCGTTCTTACCTACGGCAAAAACCACAATGGTGATTCATCAAGTTTGCTGTTTTAACCTTCTTCAAGGACCGGCCGTAGTCAAATTCGATTCAACTAAAGTAGGAGAAACAGACGCCCGCCAGCCACCTTTATGCAAAACTAGTTGCATGTCAGTCGATGGAACTGGTCTCATGTGCGTGGACATGTAAGGTTGGTCCAGGCCGCTTCATCCCACAATACCGCCAAATCAAATGGTGGAAAGCAGTATGACTATCACCGTCCACAACTCTTTGTGTTCTACTCGTGCATATCATCTATGCATAGACCTGGCTCATGATGCCACTTTGGGAATCGTTGCATGGAAAACAAAAAAAATAGTATGCACACACAATGATCTATCCATGGGGATGCATAGCAACGAGGGGGAGAGTGTGTCTTCGTACCCTCGTAGACCGTAAGCGGAAGCGTTTCACAATGCGGTTGATGTAGTCGAACTTCTTCGCGCTTCAACCGATCAAGTACCGAACACTCGGCACCTCCGCGTTCTGCACACGTTCAGCTCGGTGACGTTCCTCGGCTTCTTGATCCAGCAAGACGTCGAGGTAGTAGATGAGTTCCATCAGTACGACGGCGTGGTGACGGTGATGGTGAAGTGATCTCCCACAGGGCTTTGCCTAAGCACTACGAAAATATGGCCGGGGGTGTAAATGGTGGAGGGGGGCGCCGCACACGGCTATGCAATTGTCTGGGGTGTGCTAGGCGCCCCCTCCCACATATATATAGGTGGGAGGGGGAGGGGAGACGCCAGGGCGCGCCCTAGGGCTAGCCGCCGGCCCCCTAGGGGCCCTGCCATGCCTTGCGCCCCCTGCCATGTTTTCCCAAGGGGGAAGGAAAGAGGGGGGAGGGGGAGAGGGAAGGAAGTGGGAATCCTAATCCACACTTTCCTTTCCCTTCTCCCCTTTCCTTCTCCTCCTTAGGCCGGCTGCTATGGGCGTCACACCAGCCCCTTGTGGCTGGTGCGTTTCCCCTCTTGGCCCATAAGGCACATATCTTTTGCCGGGGGTGCCCGGAACCCCTTTCGGTGACCCGATAAGTACCCGGTACCCCCCAAAACACTTCCAGTGTCCGAATACCATCGTCCCATATATCAATATTTACCTCTCAACCATTTCGAGACTCCTCTTCATGTCCGTGATCTCATCCTAGACTCCGAACAACATTTGGTCACCAAATCACATAACTCATATAATATTATATCGTCATCGAACATTAAGCGTGCGGACCCTACGGGTTCGAGAACATTGTAGACATGACCGAGACACCTCTCCGTTCAATAACCAATAGAGGAACCTGGATGCCCATATTGGCTCCTACATATTCTACGAAGATCTTTATCGGTCGAACCGTCATGACAACATACGTAATTCCCTTTGTCCATCGGTATGTTACTTGCCCGAGATTTGATCGTCGGTATCTTCATACCTAGTTCAATCTCGTTACCGGCAAGTCTCTTTACTCGTTCTGTAATATATCACCTCGTGACTAACTCCTTAGTTGTTTGCTTGCAAGCTTATGATGTGTATTACCGAGAGGGCCCAGAGATACCTCTTGGATACTCGAAGTTACAAATCCTAATCTCAATCTATGCCAACTCAACAAACACCTTCGAAGATACCTGTAGAGCATCTTTATAATCACCTAGTTACGTTGTGACGTTTGATAGCACAAAAGGCATTCCTCCGGTATCCGGGAGTGCATAATCTCATAGTCGAAGGAATATGTATTTGACATGAAGAAAGCAATAGTAATAAAACTGAACGATCATTATGCTATGCTAACGGGTGGGTCTTGTCCATCACATCATTCTCCCAATGATGTGATTCCATTATCAAATGACAACTCATGTCCATAGTTAGGAAATCTTAACCATCTTTGATCAACAAGCTAGTCAAGTAGAGGCTCACTAGGGACACAGTGTTTGTTTATGTATTGACACATGTATTTAGGTTTCCGATCAATACAATTCTAGCATTAATAATCATGAATAAGGAAATATAAAATAAAAACTTTATAATTTCCTCTAGGGCATATTGTCTTCACTTCCACTGCAACTCGGAGTTGGTAACAATCTGATCTAAATCCCTTATGCATCTTCATAGTGATCCTGAACCGTGTTCGTAGGATGAAATTATTGTTTTCTAGTACGTCTCCCAACATGTGAAGTAGATATCGATATTCCATGAATCTACTATTCTTGGGATGATAGAATCCTTAACGTCACACATTCCTGCAAATTACAAGCCGATACTAAAATACCTAAATAGGAGGAGCAACAGTGAATTTTGAGTTTCTCATGAAAAAATTAGTGTGTGTGCGCGTGCAACAACACTAAGCACCAATCTCACCTAGATTCAAACTGTTGGAAGGAGGCGTCCTCAATCATGGATTGTCGTCCTTCCCGCTGGTAGGAACGGCGGCCGTGCGTGACGATCCGCGTCAGCGAGTACCAAAGACACTAGCCAAAGTCGAATGACTCGAACTGTCGTGCCGTCTTGAACGCGGTCAATCCAAGACGATATGAGAAGGAGGCAAGTGGAGGCGTCGGACAGTTTCGTTGGCGATCGTGATTTGACTAATGCTTACGTGAGCAGGCTGGAGTGGGCGCGACTATGACTCGCTTGTAGCGAGGCATAGTGCAGCCTCGCATCAAGCAGCGCCCAGAATTGGCTAGCTCATCGGGTACAACACACATTGATTCTCTCTCTCTCTCTCTCTCTCTCTCATTTTACATTCTTGATTTGCTTTTTTACTTTTTCTTATATTTTGAAATAGTCTAAATATATCTATTATAAAAAATAACTTTACATAAATAATTGAAATTTTTTTACCGCACATTTCAAAATGTAAACATGTATATAAAATGTTTCTAATGTATTAAAAAAAGGTACAATGTCTATGGAAAAAAGTAGACATCATAAAATATACATGAAGAAATATGAATCATGTATTTAGAAAATGTTAACCGTCCATAAAGTAATGTTCATCGTGTATACAAAAAAGATACAATTTTATGCGAAAAAGTGGACATCAAAAGATATATATGAAAATTTGTTAATCATGTATTTAATAAATTTTAAACATGTATAAAATACCTTCCTGGTGTATAAAAAATGTACAATTTTTTATACAAAAGGTAGAAATAAAAAATGTATGTTTAAAAAATATTAATCATGCATTAAAAAATATTAAACATGTATGTAAAAAATGTTCTTGATGTATACAAAAAATGTATAATGTATATTCTAAAAAGTAGGCATAAAAATATGTACTAATAAATGTTAATCATGTATTAAAAATGTTAAATGTGTGTATAATTTGTTTTGGTGTATACAAAAAAATATAGATAGCATATGATAAAAAATTTACATGGAAAATTTTGTTTGGGAAAAATGTTAATCATGTGTTTGAAAAAATGTTCAGGATGTACACAAAAAAGTTTTCATATATGTGACTAAATGTTAGACGTGTATTGAAAACGAAAAATAATAAAGGAAACTAAGAAAAAAGTAAAATAAAACCAAATAAAATAAAAACAAAACAAGGAAATTAGCAAAAACAATACCAGGAAAGAAACAAGTAAAGAAAAGAATAAACCTAGTAAAAATCAAGAAAGAAACAAAGAGAAATAGAAAAAAGCCCATTAAAACCGTGAATAAAGAAGAAAACCTTTAAGAGAACGAAGGAAATAGAAAACTGATTAAACCGGTAAAGAAATAGAGAAAACCGGAATAAAAAATAATAAACTAAAAACCCAGAAGAAAGTAATACATCGACCTGAAGCTACACATGTTTTTTTTTTTAGCAAATGAAGCTACACATGTTTTTTCTTTTTGAGCAAATGAAGCTGCACATGTGTAAAAGCGGGACAGCATCAGGCGAGGGAAGCACAAATAGTTCCCGCGGGCTGGAGTGCGTGCGTTCATGTAGACATGGGTCTTACGTACAGCTTATACAGATGGGCCTAGCAGTTCCAAGCAAGGCACACAAACAAAAACCATTTGCCCGGGCAAAATCAGGCTAACCTCGCATAATTACTACACTATGTGATACACTGGTATGGTATTCCCTCTGTCTCATAATATGAAAACGTTTTTGTAAGCTTTATTATAAGACGAAGGGAGTAGTTACAATGAAGCAGTACCTTGCGTACGAGCCTGGGCAGGTGCCCGGGCTCGCCGCGGGTACCAGCTCCGCCATTCCGGACGTTTACAATTAGATCACCGGTTTTTCTATCAGTGTGTACGGATGTGATGTGTCGACGCATTCGCGGACTCTGTTTTAAGAGCTGGGGTTGGAGATGTCCTAATGAGTTTATATCGTGTGCTCCGCAGTTCATGAACGGTGAGAGCTGTGAAAGTTCATATTTCGATGTTGAGAAACCACGCCAGTGTTTGCTTGGTTGCAAACCCACTGTGCGTGTGTCTCCATCACGCGACGGAGAGACGAAGCTTCAGAGTCATGACGGTCACGGCCATTGAAGGTCCACGCGCGCCAACGGTACAGGTTTATAATGAATGGCTCGACAGGATTATGTTTGGTCTTGAATGGGCTCTTAATTGGCTCAGCTGGCCATCGATGTGAACAACAGTGTAAGCGTTGAGTGGCATCTGTTTGCCCGTACATGTACTGTCCATTTAGTGATGCAGTGACCAGCTGACCATGACCTGATGACCAAGCAATATAGTAGCAACTTTTTGTTAAGGTGCGGATATATATTGTCGGAGGTACAGGAATTACACGAGATCGATCGACATCCATCGATAAAAATTGACAAAGGAGTAACAAACTACGCAGAGGCTGGATCAACACGTACACACCATTTTATTCTTGCACACGATACATGAACACACGATTGTATTCGAGAGGGAAAAAAAAGATACATGAAACACACGGTTCGCACGGAACTGTTCGACGGACGTCGTACCAGTAGCCATGGTAGGAGCTCGTACGTAGTACGTTACGTAGTAGTAGTAGTAGCAATAGGCGGCGGGGCGGTGCCTAGCACGCCGGCGCCGGCGGCGGAGGCCCGGCTCCTAGCACTTCGGTACGGCGATGCCGCAGCTGGTGAGGGTCTTGCCGGCGTTGCGGCTGTTGATGTAGCTGGAGTACGCGGGGTTGCGCGCGAACTTGCAGAAGCACCCCCGCTGACTCTTTAGGTTGTTGCAGCACGTCTTGGACGGCGGGGTCCCGCTGATGATCGGGGAGGTGCACACCGCCAGGCTCCCCGCGTTGCACTGCGCCGCTCCGCCCGTTGCCATCGCCGCCACCACCAGCGCCACCAGCACGAGCATCGCTGCGGCCTTCGCCATATGGCTCGACTTTCTTTTGATCGCAAACGTACGTGCCGCGGTGGTGGTGGTGGTGGAAGTGTGTGCAGTGGTTTGCAGTACACGGGAGGCACGTTGCCGCCAATTTATAGGCAGGAGGCGCCCTTGCAGAGGCACACCTGCGGAAGTAAGCCCCGGACATTTTGTACTTGACTAATCTGCCCTTACCGGGCTGGCAATTTTTTTTTTCAAGAGTACGCCAATGGCAAATTTTCATTCTGAATACAAGAGATTTGTGACACGCTGGTGCGGAGCACCGAACCTATTTTTCTTTGGGCTTTTAATTTTGATTTTTTTATCTTTTGAATCAAAAGTCTAAATTAAAAGACGACTTTTGAATGGGTTTTGACGAGTTTTTAAAACTTCAAACAAATTTCAAGTGCTGAAACTTGATAGAAATAAATGGCAAAATCAGCAAGTTTTGGAGATTAAAACTAAAAACTTGATATGCCCTTATGCGAAATACAACCATTTTATGGACCGCGAAGCACTCGTGCGGTTGAGCATGGCTGGACAAGTGCGTGCCCCCGCACATGCGCACCCTTGCGATTTTCCGCAATACCGTGCTGAAATGATTTATTTTCAGAAGGAAGTCAAAACCTCCTAGCCTCACACAACCAAAAATTATCTTTCACCGATCGATACTAATTATTGCTGATTTAGTATAACTACATGCAAGATATTGAGGCCAAAATATTCACTTATTACATGACAAGGAAAAGATTGATGAAAACACAACAAGAATGAGAAAAGAAAACACCAATAACTAAATCACTATTTCTGCAACAACCTTTAAGGAGTTGCGCCCTTGCCCGGACATCATTGGGTTCACCCTATAAAAGCGAGGACACGAAGCTTCACTCAAGATGCCATATCTAAGCAATTATGGCTAGAAACTCGTATTCGGCTAAAAAACTTGTGTTCAACTCATTTCCTCGCCGTGTCAGTCACCCCGAGCTCCTCCGCTGCCGTGGGAGATGTCCCAGCTGCTGACGCGCAGACCCGAAAGCTCCTCCTCATCATAGCACGACATCAGGCTCTAGCTGTCGAGCACTACGCGGCAGAGATCCAGAACCTGGGCACGGGCGCGCGAGTGTGGCTGGGCACCTTCAACACTGCAGAGGAGGTGGCGTCCGCATATGACACTACGGGCCAGGTGGTGCTCAATATTCCGGCGACGCACCCTACGCATATTTCCTCGCCCGTTCCATTACAGTCGTCTCCCTTGATGAGGAGGAGTATTGTTAGGTCAAGGCACAATTCAAGGCCGAGGCCGACGATGAAACCTATGTGGTGATGCTCGTCGAGACCGATCCGTAGCTCATCGTCAAGAATACAAGCATTCTTCGAGTCGAAGGAGGGCGAGCGCAAAAGATTGCAGGAGCTTGAGCAGGAGCACAAGAGGGACACCGAGATCGATGCGATTTTTGACTAAATCTTCCACAAGGAGGAGGAGGTAAAGTCATGGAGTAGATGTACTATCATTGACCACAAGACTGCTCCTCCGAAGGAGGGGTGATGGACATCTCCTCTGACGAGGACTTCGACGACTACCTTCGGCGTCACAATTCAGAGTAGAGCTAGTTCTACTATAACGTAGTGCTAGGAATCTAAGAATTATTAACATAGTAGTGTTTAAGTTATGTCGGTCCATATTCAATGTACAACATTTTGTATCAGAGTTCAAAATATGCAATAAACAACGTGGCTGATTCTCTTGTCATGCTAACATCTTGGAGCCTATGGAAACAAAGAAGCGCCAGGTTATTTGGCAACGTAAACCAACAGCGGAAGGAAGGGGAATTGAGCACCCAGATCATTGTTGACCATCATCTTTGGTCGCTGGCCAAAGGCTCTGGGGTTGCATCCTTATGTGATTAGCGCAGTTTGAGGGTCGGACCAGGCGTTAGAATGTTAAATATGTGTTCCACCATAAATCAACTTATGATTGGATGGTTAGGAGGGCAGTGGTATCCCCAATTTATCAGGGTTCAAGTCGTAGCTTGACACTGGTGCTCGCATTTTTCTGAATATTTCAGGCCTTCCGGCAATGTGCGTTTAGTGGGAGGAGACGTTTCCGTCAACTACGAAGGCGTCTGTGGCGACTTCGTCAATCATCAAGAATTCAAGATGATGTACCAACTCAATTTCTCGGGGGTGCTCATAAGGGTGAGTGTATGAGCGTCTGCGTGTGTACCGTGTTCTGAAAAAAAATTATGTGTTCCGTCTTGACGATAGCTATCTTGTAAATTGTGACTTGCTTCTCCTTCTATAATAAAATATGGCGTACTCTCACAAAAGAAAATTTAAGTGCTCATATCATGTTTCATTTTGCTTTTTAGATATTGGTCACCATTTTTTGGCCTGCTCAAAGAGCACAAAAAATTCTGATGACAAGAAATTTTCCTCTCTATCCCTAAAGATAACGGAGTTTTCCCACAAAATGCATTTTTTGCTAGTTCAATCTCGAAAATGAATGCTAGTCAGCAAAATCGGGCTGATCGTATGAACATTATTAGTTTGTACACTGTATCTCCAGTTTCTGGCTGTGCCACCGCACTTCCATGGCTGCATTTATATGTATGACAGGTACGTACCGCCAGCTTTGTCGTGCCGACAAGGATAGGGCATGGGTTGTGTTTATTGATCGACATCGACCAAGCCAGCCTATCGCTACTTTGCATGTGTACGTAGACCATGTGAAGAAAATCAACAGAATTATGTGAGTATCCATCTCGCACCGACTGCCGTATAACACCCGAAAACCTCGAAAAGAAACACCGGCCCAACATTCATGCCTCTGTAGAGCGCGTCGCTCAATATTGAAGCCAGTTTAAGGCGGACGCGACCTCTTACTGCCTCTGTCATTGAAGCATTCATGATAACTTTTTGTATGTCAAAAACGCCCTCAGATCACTACACAAATCAAAGTCTGCTGCACTCCTTCTGAAACTGGACATTGCCGGCGCTTTTGACTCTGTTTCTTGGGGGTACATGTTCGAACTCATGACTGAAATGGGCTTTGGTCCCCCTGGTGCGATCTGATGGTTGTTCTCTAGGGCTCGGCCTCGCCTCGGATCATGGTCAACGGGGAGCGGGGGCTGCCTTTCTTCCACAAGCAAGGGCTACGCCAAGGAGACCCTCTTTCCCCAATGCTCTTCGTCATTGCCATTGCCCCGCTGCACTGGCTTTTTGCCCGGGCTTACTCTGCTGGTGCTCTGACTCCCTTCCGCTTGCCGGCCTCTCGTCTCCGCGTCGGCCTCTACGCTGATGATGCAGCTCTTTTCATTGCTCCAACCACGGATGACATCCTCACTACGCGAGAAATTCTTCACCTGTTCGGCCTGGCCTCTGGTTTGAAAGCTAATGTGCAGAAGAGCATGTTCCTGCCAATTGCCTGCGATAGCATTGATCTTTGCACCCTGATCCTCAACTTTCCAGTGCCCCTTGGCCAATTCCCTTGCAAGTACCTTGGGCTGCCCTTGCACTTCCAGAAAATCGTCCGTGCCAACATACAGCCTACTCTGGACAAGATGGCTGCTAGATTGCAAATCTGGAGGGGCAGATGGCTCCGGATGCTCGCCTGAGTTTGGTTAACATTGTCCTCTCTGCTATCCCAATTCACCTGCTCATGGTATTCAAATTGGATGGCTGGGCCATCAAGCAGATGGACAAGCTTAGGAGGAACTTCCTGTGGCGTACAAGGCCGAACTTTGGCAAGGCCATGCCCTTGGTGAACTGGAGCATGGTCTGCCGCCCCAAGCATCATGGTGGCCTTGGCATCCTAGGCATAAGGCGGTTCAGCAGGGCCCTGCGGCTTCGTTGGAAGTGGTATGACTGGATTGACAAGGGACATCCTTGGGCTGGATCTGAATTACCTTGCGACAAGGAAGATCTTGCACTCTTCTCAGCCTGCACTCTGATCACTATTGGCAATGGTCTCATAGCCAGGTTCTGGCACGATCATTGGCTTGACGGACAGGCGCCGCACACTCTTGCTCCAGACATTTTCAAACTCTACTCTCGCAAGAGGATTTCTATACATGAGGCCATTACCAACCAAAAATGGGTGTTGAATCTGCATCACATCTCCTAGCAGACGGAGCTTCGTCAATTCGTCACCTTGTGGAACCGGGTTCAACAAGTCAATCTGTCGCCGGAGACGGAGGATTCCATTGCTTGGATCTGGAATGACTCCAACATATACTCAACCGCCACCGCTTATCAATGCCAATTCGCTGGTTCCTTCACCACCATGCACTTTGACAAGCTCTGGTCGACCAAGGTTGAGCCCAAGTGCCTTTTCTTCATGTGGGTGTGGCTGCGAGGTAGAATACTCACTAACAATAATCTGGAGACTAGGGGAATTCCACACTCTGAAAAATGCCACCTTTGTGACCAGCGGGATGAGACCCCTCTACACCTTATTCTCTGATGCCCCTTTGCAGCCATCTGGTTTCTTGTTGCTACTGATTTGGGCATCCCATCCCTATTTTCCGCGGCCCAACAAGAATCCTCCATCACTGCTTGGTGGAATGATTTCGCCTCCAGCCCGGGCAAGAAGGCGAAAAGTGCAGCCATTTACACCGCGTGGAACATATGGAAGGAGACGAATCACCAGGTCTTCTAGCACAAGGTTTTACAAGAGTCTACTATTCTACAACTTATCAAACAAGACATTCTACAGCTTGCCTTCTCCATTCATTGGCTCATTGATGTGGAGAACAGCCTAGAACCGGAACCAGATTGATGTAATTTTTTCCTTTCATGGTGGAGGTCACCTTAAAACCCGGTCTGTAATGCATCCTTTGTAGCACCTTTCCTCTCGTTCTTAATATATGGGCATCTCAATATGCCAATTCCTCAAAAATTGAAGCGGCGCGCCGGCTGAGGGCACCGCTCACGACACGTCTCCGGTGTCCGCGTCTGTTCAATGCCGAAGATGCATGACTGGACGGAATGGATATCTACCATGTCCGTTAAATGTCGTTGTCCGTCTGTCTCCAGCCATTAAGAAGGCTCCCAGGCCGAGAAACCCACTCCGGCACCGCCCATTAACGCACCTGGACGCCTCGCCTCACCGGGATGCGCTATATAAAGGCGGCCACACTCGGGTAACTCACACCACAACACCAGCCCCTCCACATCCTCCTTGCACTACATCTGCCATGACCGCCAACGGGAAAGCACTGTGGGACAGTGTATCACCGGGGATGAAGCACACGGTGGCCGCCCTTGCCGCCGCCTAGCATAGCCGCCGTGCCAGGCAGATCGAGGTCGGCTTGCCGGCCAGCTTGCCCTAGGTCTCCGACAACGAGGATGACACCACGATGGAGACAGGATCCTGCGACTCTGCCTTGGCTCCCGCGCCTCCTTTCACGCCAGCTTCACCATGGAACATGCAGAGGCGCAGTTCAACGTTGTCATGGCGGAGGTGCAGCCTGCGCCGGCGCCTTTATTGGCGTTCCAGCAGGTGCAGGAGGAACATGTTGTGGCGGCGGAGGGCCAGATCTACGGCGAGCGCGTGAGTGAGGAGGCTGTGGCGGCCATAGCCGCGGTGAACCCAAATTTTGTCGCGGAGAAGCGTGCCGTCTACGATGCCGTCCGCGTTCAAGTCGCCGCTCGGCAGGAAGCAGTAGCCATGGAGGCGCAACTGCAGGTGATCGCAGAGGATAACATAGCCAACTGCGCCTCCTACACGCCGCCGACAAACTATCAGCCCACCCGATGGGACGACGACAGGCGCCACCATTTCCCTCATGGACCTCACGCCCACTGGCGACAGACAAGGCGTGGACTCCTCTAAGGATGAGTAGGCCACGAGAGGCGGCGAGGCCTGGTGTCCCATGTGGGCTAATCCGTCTCCCGTGTTCTACTCTTCCTCGCCGGAGACCGCACCTTCACTTCATCGGTCTTATCGCCGGTGCTCATGGAGACGGAAAAAGGAGGACGGCACGGGCTTGGACGCCGGGCGCCACCGCCGTAGGATAGGTTTAGGGGCGAGTCTCTTTGTTTTGGTTTGAAATGTAGTTAAATCTGACATGTTTGTATGAAATCCATTATGTTTGTACGAAATCCGGCCGTGTTTGCATGAATCTCGTCGGGTTTGTTAAAAATAGTTTAAAATGTAAGCGACTAGCGTTGGATGTCGACCTCCCGCATCCATGTCCACAGACTGGTCCCTCCCTGTCCGTGGATAGATGTGGGAGTTTTTTGTGGGTTAGACCAGTCCATGAACATGGATGCGGGAGGTTTTTGTGGGTTGCCGTTGGAGATGCCCGTACACAAGTGTCATGCATATGACTAAACCTAGGAATAGTTTTGGCTTGACCTGGTGCACTGGGTCGGTTTTTGTGTCTGGGCTCGTTTGGTTTAGGTGTTAGTGGGCTGACCCTTCAAGAAGTGTTATTTAGTTTAGTTTCTCATAGCAAATGGGTGGGTATGGTCGTCTATGCAACTCGCCGTTTGTGACAGCTGCCATCACCACTCGCACATGGCTCAATTGCCCCCTCCGCGAAGACTATTCCAGGAAATGGTTCCAACCTACAAATGGACACTCAGTTTTAGTTCGGTTTAGGTGAAAAGTTAAATTGGTCAGGTTTTGGTTGGGTTGGTGGGAATATCAAATATGTTTAGTTTGGTTTGGACTGCCAAGTTTATCCATGCAGGTTTCGTTTAGGTATGGTGTAGTTTTCAAACCTTTCTCTGGATTACACATGACACTAGTCTATATTACCGTCTTTATAGTCATAGAAGTAGTGTCATACATGTTGTATATATTAGCTTGTAGACTTATTTTGTCTTGCGAAATTCTATGTAATGGTAATATATTATGTTATCAAAAACACCTCTATACTCATTAACTTCCTACTACATAGGCAAACTTGCCTTGGGGTGTGTTATGTTACTAGCTAAGGGTCGGTTCTTTTCCAACTTCTATGATTATTGTCAAAAGAAGTTAGAGCTCAAAAGAACTCGTTTTGGAGTTATGGGCTTAACTTATTTCCACCCCCTTTCATTCATAATGAGAAAAAGCTGGGGAAGGGGTGCTTCCCACAAAAGTTCACTTAAGATCGAAGGGGTATAGCGAAATGGCTCTATTGTTGCCTACATTACACTAGAAATGCCACTGCTTAGGCCCGCGTCACACCAAGGCCCCATGAGAAAAAGACACACGCACATGCTTGTTCCCTTTTCCCTCGTGCTCGTTCTCTTGCCCGCAACCGTAGGGTTCCTCCAAACAAGCCGCCATCACCATTGGTCCCATCTGCCCTGCTCCTCGACGCTAATCTATCTGGCGAGGCTACATGGACGGGGGGTAGGCCCCCATCTCCCCTACCGCCCCTTCTGGTGCTGCCCTTCCCACTCCCGGTCTCCAGCTTCTGCCCCACTATTGTCGAGCGAGTGCTCCACTCCGGCGGTCACCGCCCCACTCCGGCTGACGCCCCTGTTGATCCAGAGTTGGGCAATGGCGGTGGTTAAACCATTCCAATGACTGATCGATCTCCTAACCTCGGTCATGAAGGAGCAATGCCTACAATGGTGCATGACCAATTCCAGGTGGATGTGACAAATGAAGGAAATATGCCCTAGAGGCAATAATAAAGTTGTTATTTATATTTCCTTATATCATGATAAATGTTTATTATTCATGCTAGAGTTGTATTAACCGGAAACTTGATACATGTGTGGATACATAGACAAAACACAGTGTTCCTAGTAAGCCTCTACTAGACTAGCTCGTTAATCAAAGATGGTTAAGTTTCCTAACCATAGACATGTGTTGTCATTTGATGAATGGGATCACATCATTAGGAGAATGATGTGATGGACAAGACCCATCCGTTAGCTTAGCATAATGATCGTTAAGTTTTATTGCTATTGCTTTCTTCATGACTTATACATGTTCCTTTCACTATGAGATTATGCAACTCCCGAATACCGGAGGAATACCTTGTGTGCTATCAAACGTCACAACGTAACTGGGTGATTATAAAGATGCTCTACAAGTATCTCCGAAGGTGTTTGTTGGGTTGGCATAGATCGAGATTAGGATTTGTCATTCAGAGTATCGGAGAGGTATCTCTGGGCCCTCTCGGTAATGCACATCATGATAAGCCTTGCAAGCAATGTGACTAGTGAGTTAGTTGCGGGGCGATGCATTATGCAACGAGTAAAGTGACTTTCCGGTAACGATATTGAACTAGCTATGAAGATACCGACGATCGAATCTCAGGCAAGTAACATACCGATGACAAAGGGAATTACGTATGTTGTCATTATGGTTTGATCGATAAAGATCTTCGTAGAATATGTAGGAACCAATATGATCATCAGTTTCTGCTGTTGGTTATTGACCGGAGAGGTGTCTCGGTCATGTCTACATAGTTCTCGAACACGTAGGGACCGCACGCTTGACGTTCGATGACGATTTGTATTATATGAGTTATGTGATTTGGTGACCGAATGTTGTTCGGAGTCCCGGATGAGATCACGGACATGATGAGGAGTCTCGAAATGGTCGAAAGGTAAAGATTGATATATTGGATGATAGTATTCTGACACCGGAAGTATTTCGGATTGTATCGGGTACATATCGGAGTACCGGGGGGGGGGGGTTACCGGAAACCCCCGGGGGAAGATATGGGCCATATGGGCCATAGGAGGGAGGCAAACCAGCCCACATAGGGGTGGCGCCCCCCCCCCAGGGAGGAGTCCGAATTGGACTAAGGGAGGGGGCGACGCCCTCCTTTCCTTCTCCCTCTCTCTCTCTCTCTCTCTCTCTCTCTCTCCCCTTCCCCCTTTCCCCCTCCGATAAAAGGAAGGGATAATTAAATTTATGCCCCTAGTTGTGTCCCACTCGTCTGTTTTACCCCTAATTCCCAAAAGTCACCGGTTCTGTCCAAGTCACTTTGCTCCTCTTATGCTTTTGCCCTTTGACCGTTTGACCATCAATTTGAAAACTTCATAACTAATTCATTCCGATTTACCACTATCATTTTGGGGTTATGCATTAGAGACAGGTGCATTCACGTTAAATAGGGAACCATCTAAATCCGTTGAGACGACACTATATGAACTGTGGTTTGGCAAGAAACCAAAGTTGTCATTTCTTAAAGTTCAGCACACGTTCAGCTCGATGACGTCCCGCGAACTCCGATCCAGCAGAGCTTCACGGGAGAGTTCCGTCAGCACGACGGCGTGATGATGGTGATGATGTTGCTACCGACGTAGGGCTTCGCCTAAGCACCGCTACGATATGACCGAGGTGGAATATGGTGAAGGGGGGCACCGCACACGGTTGGGATAGATCAACAGATCAACTTGTGTGTCTTGGGGTGCCCCCTGCCCCCGTATATAAAGGAGCAAGGGGGGAGGCCGGCCGGCCCTATAGGGCGCGCCAGGAGGAGGAGTCCTCCTCCTAGTGGGAGTAGGACTCCCCTTTCCTAGTCTCACTAGGAGGGGGAAGGAAGGAGAGGGGGAGGAGAAGGAAAGAGGGGGCGCAGCCCCTCCCCTTGTCCAATTTGGACTAGGCCCATGGGGGGCACGCAGCCAGCCCTCGTGGCTTTTCCTCTTATTCCCTTAAAGCCCACTAAAGCCCATATGTACTCCCGTATTCCCGTAACTCCACCGGTACTCCGAAAAATACCCGAATCACTCGGAACATTTCCGATGTCCGAATATAGTCGTCCAATATATCGATCTTTATGTCTCGACCATTTCGAGACTCCTCGTCATGTTCCCGATCTCATCCGGGACTCCGAACTACCTTCGGTACATCAAAACACATAAACTCATAATATAAATCGTCACCGAACTTTAAGCGTGCAGACCCTACGAGTTCGAGAACTATGTAGACATGACCGAGACACGTCTCCGGTCAATAACCAATAGCGGAACCTGGATGCTCATATTGGCTCCCACATATTCTACGAAGATCTTTATCGGTCAAACCGCATAACAACATATGGTGTTCCCTTTGTCATCGGTATGTTACTTGCCCGAGATTCGATCGTCGGTATCTCAATACCTTGTTCAATCTGGTTACCGGCAAGTCTCTTTACTCGTTCCGTAATACATCATCCCGCAACTAACTCATTAGTTACAATGCTTGCAAGGCTTATAGTGATGTGTATTACCGAGTGGGCCCAGAGATACCTCTCCGACAATTGGAGTGACAAATCCTAATCTTGAAATACGCCAACTCAACAAGTACCTTCGGAGACACCTGTAGAGCACCTTTATAATCATCCAGTTACGTTGTGACGTTTGGTAGCACACAAAGTGTTCCTCCGGTAAACGGGAGTTGCATAATCTCATAGTCATAGGAACATGTATAAGTCATGAAGAAAGCAATAGCAACATACTAAACGATCAAGTGCTAAGCTAACAGGATGGGTCAAGTCAATCACATCATTCTCCTAATGATGTGATCTCGTTAATCAAATGACAACTCATGTCAATGGCTAGGAAACTTAACCATCTTTGATTAACGAGCTAGTCAAGTAGAGGCATACTAGTGACATTCTGTTTGTCTATGTATTCACACATGTATCAAGTTTCTGGTTAATACAATTCTAGCATGAATAATAAAAATTTATCATGTAATAAGGAAATAAATAATAACTTTATTATTGCCTCTAGGGCATATTTCCTTCATTGGGATGATGTGGATGATAGTTGATTTGATTATGTGAAAAAAAAACATAAACTTTTGCGCCCAGTAGCAGAATTGTTTAAATTCACTGGAACGTGAATTTGATCTGATTTGTTTACACGTGATTGATATACAAATTTCCCACATTGTCGTAATTTTTCAGAATTTTTAGAGTTGCAGAAGTATGAGCATAATTCAGATCATTACTGACTATTCTATTTTTGACAGATTCTGTTTTCAATGCATAGTTTGCTTGTCTTATAGTTTCTATGTATAAATTATGGAAATGATAGAGTACTGTAGGCATTGTGTGAGAACAATTATGAATATTGTCTTGACAGTACCAAAGTGAATGATTTGCTCTTTATTATACTAACGCATCTTACGAAGTTCTGTTAAGTTTTGTGTGATTGAAGTTTTCAATTTTCGGGTGAGATATCGACATGAGGAGAATAAGGAGTGACAAGTCCCTAAGCTTGGGAATGCCCAAGGCACCCACAAGGTAATATTCAAGGAAGATCCAAGGAACTAAGCTTGGGGATGCCCTAGAAGGCCTCCCCTCTTTCGTCTTCAACATTATCGGTAACCTCACTTGGAGCTATATTTTCATTCGTCACATGATATGAGTTTTGCTTCGGGCATCATTTTATTTTGTTAGGATTTTCTTGCTGTTATTTAGATAATGTTTTGCATCTTTTATTCAATAAAGGTGGCAAGCATAGCCTTCACCATGCTTATTTTTCAAGTATATGAGTTGTTGTTTCAAAACAGAAAGTTTATCGCTGTTGCAAAATTCCCGAGAAAAGTCAGAATGTGATAAAATGTTGAAAGTTTTTGCACAAAAAGCTATGATAAATTTTCTACAGTGTGGTAAATTTTCAGAATTTTTGAAGTTAGATAAGTATGAATCTTCTTGCATTCTTTACAGACTGTCCTGTTTAGACAGATTGTTATTATGTTTGCATTGTTTGCTTGTTTAATGATTCTATTTGAGGATATGAGTATTAAATATGCAGAGGCATTTAGTATGCAATGTTAAATTTTAAGTTTAGTGATTTGTTATAGTAGAGAGTGATAAGGTGTTCCATTGATTTATACTAACTTATCTCACGAGTTCGTGTTGAGTTTTGTGTGGATGAAGTTTTTAAGATTTAGGGAAACCGTGATATAAAAGGAATTAAGGAGACACAAAAGCTCAAGTTTGGGGATACCCAAGGCATCCAAAGATAACATTTCAAGAAGTCTCAAGCATCTAAGCTTGGGGATGCCCCGGTAGGCATCCCACCTTTCTTCGTCAACAATTATAAGTTAGCCTCGGTTGAGCCTTAGTTTTAGCTTCTTCACATGGTGTGTGCTATTCTTAGAATGTCATTTTATTTTGTTTTGCTTGCTGTTTTAATAAAATACTTAGATCTGAAAGTTTTTAAATAAGAGAGAGTCCTCGCATCGCTACCTATTTACTTAACTACTCATTTGATCTTCACATATATCTTTTTGGAGTAGTTTGTCGAACACCCTCATGCTTCACTTATATTATTTTGAGAGTTGATAATAGTGATGAAAATGTGCACAAGCTATGAAATTGGTCCCAAAGTGATGGATATTCAAGAAGGATATAATAAAAACTCTCATGTAGATAATTGGATATGATAAATTTGATTCCTTGCAATAGTTTTAAGATATGGAGATAGTAATATGTGAGTCATGTTGGTGAGTAATTGTGCTTTAGTAAGAATATTGGTGTTAAGGTTTGTGATTCCCTATACAAGCACGAAACTCAATAGTTATCCAATGAAGTTACATCATACTTGTGGTGCATTATTCGATCTTAGTTATGTTTAATGCTCGTTTATGATCGTTTTCGTTCTTTGGTTGGTCGCTTCTCAATCTATTTGCTAGCCTCCATTTGTACTAAGTGGGAATACTACTTGTGCATCCACAATCCTTAAACCCAGTTTTGCCACATGAGTTGTGCCGCCCCAAGACCGACGCTTCAGACGCCTTCCATGTTTTCCGTTGTCACCGGGTGTTTTATTTGTTTGTTGCATTTCATCATGGCATCATCTGCATTGCATCGGCACTCGTTGCCGTCATTGTTTTCAAACTTGCATCCCCTCGTAGTTGCCGTGTCCCCCCTTGCTTTCGTTGACCGTTCCGAGACCAACCTTGTTCTTTATTTTCCCTCTTGCCTAAACCGGAGTCTCTTCGCATAGTGCATCGACCCCTCGCCCCGTGTCCGAAACTTCCCCGAACCCGAATCAGACTACCGTTACCGTTGGGTCCGGATCGTCCCCAGACATCTATAAAACATCTTCGTTCGCTTATTTGGACTTCCTAACCTATTTATTCTCGGCCGCCCGATTATGATCGGACGGACCAGGTTAACCCCTACCCTATTCCCCTACCTATATAAACTGTCCAACCCTAATTTTTAGGAGATCTGTCCCATCCTCCCCGTCACCGCCGCCACTCCTCTTCCACATCGGGATCCCACCTGCCCAAACCACCGCCGCCATCTTCCCCTTGTTTTTAGCGCCACCCAATCAGCACTTGCACCCTCCTCCCTCTTTGAGCCAGAGGCCATGCCTCCTCTGCTCGATCTCCACCGCAAGCCGCAGTCGCGCCTCCCGCTCCCTCCTAGATCCAGATCGAGAGGGGTTCGATCCCCAGCCTTCCCGTCCTCCTTCTTACCTCGTCGCTGGTGAGCGTCGTCGTCGGACCAAGCCGGCCAGGCCAGTACCCCGTCGTCCCACTGCCTTCCTTCTCCTTCCCACGAGCTCCCTCCCGTCTCTCAGATCTCCCTCACCTCTGCAGGAGCTCGTCAACCACGCCCCTGCTTCGCCTCGAAGAGCTGCAACTTCGTCTTGCTCCTCTGCTTCGACAGCCAGGCGCCCGAGGCCACATGCCCCTCCCCTCGCACAACTCCTCATCGCCGTCCAGAGCCTCCTCGCGCCATCGCCGTCTGGCAAGTAACCGGACTAGAACCCCTCGCCCGCCGGCCACCTCTCCGACCAGGAGCTTCCGCTGATGCCATGGCTCCTGGACCTCAAGTCTCTCGCCCGCGCCAAGTTCCTGCCGCGCGTTCGTCTTCTTCAGGCGCTCGAGCTAGGAGTCATGAGACAAGAAGCTCGTTCCCTCCTCTGCCTCGCTCGCCCCAGCAACCGTCGTTCCCGGCCCCCGTTCGCCTCCACGCCGTCTCCACCGCCTCTGCCTCGCAGGAGTTCCTCCGCCTGGCCTGTTGCCGACCTCTGCTTCTCTGCATCGACCTGCAGCTCGCCAGAACCGCTCGCCTGCGTCGTTGACCCGTCGCCCTACTGCCTGGGCCTCTCCAGCCGCAGCGCTCCAAGGCCCAGCCGCGGCCTGCCAGCTCCTCCACCGAACCGGGCCGAAGCCCATGGGTGAGCAGCCCCTCCAACCCCTCCGCTCTGTTGTGGCCCAGCCAGTTTCGGCCCGTATCATGTTTTTTCCCAGATCTGCGAATTTAGCTTTTATCAAGGGTTCTGCAGTTTTACAGAAAAGTCCCTAGTCTTCATGCATATAATAACTCATTAACCGTGCATTGGATTAAAATACTTCATATATGATAAATGTTTAGAATTATGTCTAGTTTCATAATATGTTGCTTTCATCCATGTTAAACATGTTTAAACTTGCTGTTTGTTTAATTCTGCATAAATGCCATGGTAAAATGCTTTATTTCATAACTAATTAACCGTAGCTCCGAATTTAATAAACTTTATATGTAAATGGGGTAGAAAAATGCCTAGTTTAACATGGTGCACTTTATTTTGTTGTTTAAAAACATTAAAATTGTGTTTAGGGCAGAACAGTAGCAAATTCAAAATATGCATATGAGAATTTTCCGGAATTGTTATTTGTTGTTCCGGCCTCATTTAAACTGGCCTAAATAGTTAGTTTACTTATGCTTCACCTCTTGCCATGTTAATCAACATTTAGTATTGTTGGGTACATAAACGAGAGAGAACTAAACATTTGAATGTGGTGTTACGTCAATATGCAACTCGTTGCATATTGAGCTCCACTTAATTTGTAGTATTGTTTGTGCACTTTGCCATGCCATGCCTCATTAAACCGGACATGCATCATCCTTGTTTGTGCATCATGCCATGTTTATGCTTGTGTGTTTACCATGTTGTTTGCTTCTTTCCGGTTTTCTTCTCTCGTTAGCTTCGGTTTCGTTCCAGAGTTGTGAGGATTCGTTCGACTACGTCCGTTTGTCTTCTTCATCGACTCGTTCTTCTTCCTAGCGGGATCTCAGGCAAGATGACCATTACCCTCGATATCACTTCTATCTTTGCTTGCTAGTTGTTCGCTCTATCGCTATGTTTGCGCTACCTACCACCTGTTTGTCATGCCTCCCATATTGCCATGTCAAGCCTCTAACCACCCTCCTAGCAAACCGTTGTTTGGCTATGTTACCGCTTTGCTCAGCCCCTCTTATAGCGTTGCTAGTTGCAGGTGAAGATGAAGTTTGTTCCATGTTGGAACATGGCTATGTTGGGATATCACAATATCTCTTATTTTAATTAATACATCTATATACTTGGTAAAGGGTGGAAGGCTCGTCCTTATGCCTGGTGTTTTGTTCCACTCTTGCCGCCTTAGTTTCCGTCATACCGGTGTTATGTTCCTTGATTTTGCGTTCCTTACGCGGTTGGGTGTTATGGGAACCCCTTGACAGTTCGCTTTGAATAAAACTCCTCCAGCAAGGCCCAACCTTGGTTTTACCATTTGCCTCACCACCACCTATAATTTTCCCTTGGGAGTCGCGCTCCCAAGGGTCATCTTTATTTTAACCCCCCGGGCCAGTGCTTCTCTAAGCGTTGGTCCGAACTAGAGTCCTTTGCAGCGCCACCTTGGGGAAACTTGAGGGCTGATTTTAGTTGTACGGAGTGCTCGTCCGGTGTTGCCCTGAGAACGAGATATGTGCAGCTCCTATCGGGATTGTCGGCACATCGGGCGGTCTTGCCGGTCTTGTTTTACCATTGTCGAAATGTCTTGTAACCGGGATTCCGAGACTGATCGGGTCTTTCCGGGAGAAGGAATATCCTTCGTTGACCGTGAGAGCTTGTGATGGGCTAAGTTGGGACACCCCTGCAGGGTATAAACTTTCGAGAGCCGTGCCCGTGGTTATGTGGCAGATGGGAATTTGTTAATATCCGGTTGTAGAGAACTTGACACTTAACTTAATTAAATGCATCAACCGTGTGTGTAGCCGTGATAGTCTCTTTTCGGCCGAGTCCGGGAAGTGAACACGGTTCTTGTGTTATGGTTGTGCGTAAGTAGTTTCAGGATCACTTCTTGATCACTTCTAGCTTCATGACCATTGCGTTGCTTCTCTTCTCGCTCTTATTTGCGTATGTTAGCCACCATACATGCTAGTGCTTACTGCAGCTCCACCTCACTACCCTTTCCTACCCATAAGCTTAAATAGTCTTGATCTCGCGGGTGTGAGATTGCTGAGTCCTCGTGACGCACAGATACTACCAAAACAGTTGCAGGTGCCGATGATACCAGTGCACGTGACGCAACCGAGCTCAAGTGGGAGTTCGATGAAGACCTTGGACGTTACTATGTTTCGTTTCCGGTTGATCAGTAGTGGAGCCCAGTTGGGACGATCGGGGATCTAGCATTTAGGGTTATCTTCTTTTCTTTTGGATTTGACCGTAGTCGGTCTATGTGTGTACTCTGAATGATGTATGTTTAATTAATGTATTGTGTGAAGTGGTGATTGTAAGCCAACTCTCTTTATCCCATTCTTGTTCATTACATGGGATTGTGTGGAGATGACCCTTCTTGCGATAAAACCACCATGCGGTTATGCCTCCAAGTCGTGCCTCGACACGTGGGAGATATAGCCGCATTGTCGGTGTTACATGAGTCCACCATACCTACCTATATGCGGTATTTCCGTGCTGTTCTAAGTAAATTTGTATGTGCCATCTCTAATTTTCAAAATGAATTTCCTTTTTGTGTGCTTGTACCGCTCATGAAGCGGCAGGGGGTGGCTAATATTTTCCTTGCTAGATGTGTTATTCTCAAGATGAATGTTTATTCACTTGTCATTGCACGAGAGTTTGGCGGTAATAGGGATGCCCAGTCCCAAAATGAAAAAGAAATTTACTTTATGTTGTCAAATAATATATTCCTTGGAAAGTGGTATGGAGGGCACCCATGGATACGGCTAGTCATGGAGTGTGAAAGTATGGTGGAAAAAGGAATAAACTTTATTTTATGTTTGGGAACCGCCTATGATATATCTAGCATGGAAAGTGTTGGGAATTCTCGGTCGTTTTCGTTGACGGGAAAAGTATGCCTCTCAAAATATTTTATCTCTCAATTTAAGCTTTGAGCTTTGGGACCTCTACAAATCTCTGCTTCCCTCTGTGTAGGGCCTATCTATTTACTTTATGCAATTTTTATTTTTATTTGAGTCTCCATCTTCTCTTATAAAGCACCAACTAGGGAGCACTATTGTCATACTTGTGCATTGGATGTAGCTAATATTTGAGTTGTTTCATGAATGGATCAATGATTGAGCATAATGGGCTAGGGATAGCTTTCTTTAGCATTGATATTTTGAAAGACATGGTTGCTTGTTAGTATGCTTGAGTATTGATGTCTTCATGTCAAATTATAGAGTATTGCTTTAAATCATTCAAGTACAAATATCCATGCTACAAAAGAAAGAGTATATGATGACTATGATAGGTAGCACTCCACAACAAAAAATTCCGCTTTCAATTGCTACTTTATCATGATGAGTTTTATGAGAAAGAGTTGCTGTTATGATGCTAGGAGAAGTGATTGAAATTATCATTGATCAAACTTTATCATTCCGCTTTCAATTTCAGAAATTGTTTCTTTTATCATTTACCTACTCGAGGACGAGAAGGAATTAAGCTTGGGGATGCTAATATGTCTCCAACGTATCTACAATTTACGAAGTATTAATGCCATGTTTACAACAATTTTATATGGTTTTGGTATGATTTGCATGGAACTAACCCAGACTGACGCTGTTTGCAGCAGAATTACCGTGGTGTTATTTTTTGTGTAGAAATAAAAGTTCTCCAAATGCAACGAAACTTTTTGACGATTTTTTTTGGAACAAAAGAGGCACTAGAAGCTTCGTGGGATGACCAGAAGATGAAGTAGGAGAGCACAACCCACCAGGGTGTGCCCGGGCCCATGCCCGTGTGTAGGTGGGTTGTGCTCACCTCGAGGCCCATCTTCACGTGAAACCAACGCCAAAAAATCCTATAAATACAGAACACCCAGAAATAACCCTAGACCAGAAGTTACGCTACCGCAAGCCTGTGTAGCCACGAAAAACCAATCTAGACCCAGTTCTGACACCCTGCCAGAGGGGGAAATCATCACCGGTGGCCATCCTCATCATCCCGGCGGCCACCATGATGAGGAGGGAGTAGTCCACCCTCAGGGCTGAGGGTTTGTATCAGTAGCTATGTGTTTAATATCTCTCCCTCATGTTCTTGATTTGGCACGATCTTGATGTATCGCGAGCTTTGTTAATATAGTTGGATCATATGGTGTTTCTCCCTCTCTTTCTTGTTGTGATGAATTGAGTTTTCCCTTTGATATTTCATTGTTATCGGATTGAATACTTTTATGGATTTGAGAGCACTTGATGTATGTCTTGCTATGAATACCCGTGATGACATTGGGGTATCATATTGATCCACTTGATATGTGTTTTGGCACTCAACTCGCGGATTCCCCAGGTGACATTGGGGTAATCTATGCATAGGGGTTGATGCACGTTCTCGTCCTTGTTTCCCCTGTAGAAATCTTGGGGCACTCTTTGAGGTTGTTTGTGTTGGATTGAGTATTATGAATCTGAAATTGTTTGATGCATATCGCATAATTAACTCACGGATACTCGCAGTGACATTAGAGTATCTAGGTGACATTAGAGTTGGTTGATGTGTATCATATGGTGTTATTTTAGTACGAACTCTTAGATAGATCGATCGAAAGGATAACTTGTGGTTATTTTAGTACGAACTATTGGATAGATTGATCGAAAAGAATAGCTTTGAGGTGGTTTCGTACCCTACAAACAATTTCTTCCTATGTTCTCCTCTAGATTTGAACTTTGGAGTGATTCTTCATTGGACGTTGAGGGATGGTTATATGATCCAATTATATTAGCAGTGTTGAGAGATTGCACTAGCGAAAGTATGGACCCTAGGTGTAGCGATCCGACCTCAAACGGTCAAATCTCTGTGCATAAGTGTCATCCCTGGATCGGTAATGCTGACACACAGTACTTGAAGGATTTATAACAGAGTGCAATCACACACTTATTACATTGAATGTCTCAAAAGAGAACTTATTACAATAATATGGCTTAAGGCCACCTAAATAAAATAACTGCGGAAGCATCGAAGGTAGATGAGTCCATCAACTCCAACGGCGTAGCTGAGTGCACGACAACGACCTAGCGCACCTTACTCTTCGTCTGAAAAGTCTGCAACATAATACGTTGCAGCCCAAAACGGGTCAGCACATGGAATATGCTGGCAAAATAACACTGTAGAGCAATGAACAAGATAAATGCTAACACTATATGCATATATGGCTGGTGGAGGCTCTATGGTTACCATGTTTTGCGTAAAGCCAAATTTTCCCTACTACAAAGGAATATATTTTATTTAACTATCATGTGGTTGACAAAAATATATTGAGAAGGTTCCTCCAACTCAATCCCAATTAAACAGTATTAATAACACAACAAATTAATTAAGAGTGATGAGATCAAATCAATAATTCAAGAACCAGATACTCAAGATGTCCATAACCGGGGACACGGCTAACCATGATTAGTTTGTACACTCTGCAGAGGTTTGCGCACTTTTCCCCACAAGACTCGATCTCCTCCGTTTGATTTCTTGCACTACATGGTGTTTGAGAAACGGATGACCAAGACACGGTCTTTCAGAAGCATTAACTCTTTACTCTGGGTAGACAGTACCACCTACATCCCCTACATCTGCTAGCCTACCACTGAAAGAGGTCACACAACATACTCAACTATGCCAGAGCCCATAATGGCTTTTGGTTGCACACGGAAGTTTCTAGCATGAATAATCTTATGATCCCTTTGAGCCTGGGTGGCGAACCATAGGATGATCACACGGGTACTCCGGGATATCCTAGGACAACACTGGATTCTCCAGGTGCCCGCAACCAATCCACCCAGATGTGTATTAAAGTAGCCACCTTAAGTTAACCATTAATTAACAACTCTCACATCTGTCATGGATACGCTCAACCAATCCACGTCTACGAGCATAACATAGCAATATAAGCATAACGTAGAAGTAACTCCCAAGGTTTGAAATAAAACGGCAATAGGTTCTACCTCATCAACTACTTCCCAGACCCACATGTTAAAATAGATCCTACTCATGCAATGTTTGAGGGTTGAAACTAATGCATAAAAATTGGGTAACAAAGGGGTATGATCAAAGTGTTACTTGCCTTGCTGACGATCCGCAAACCCTAGAGACTCGTAGTAGCACGCTTGGAACTCCGGGAATTCTATCGCAAACAAACAATAGCATACATAAGCACTAAAGCATATATGCAAGGGTAAAACTCAGATGAGAAAGTCCAAACTGAAAGTTCAACTGAAGTGCTTCGATTTGCAAAAAGAATCAATCGAATCGGAGCTACGAAACTCAAACTATGATCAAAAGAAATTCAAACACAAATCTGCTTGAAACCAAATTTTAAATTGTCAAAACCATGTTCAAGTTGATTAACTAGAAAGAGGGGTTCGAGACGAAGATTTTGGCGTTGGTTTCACTGGATTTGGACGAACGGTTAAAAAGTTGCGAGGGTTTGAAGATCAGGGGCTAATCTGCGATAAAAATAATCATGGATAGGTCCCTGGACGAAAATAAAAAGAAAAAGAAAAGACTGGCGAACGAACGTTCGTTACCCGAGACAAACGAATGAACGTGTTTGCTAGCGGAGACGTTCAAGTGAACGTTCGCTAACTAGATCCGATCGGAAAAACCGAGAAAAACCCTAACCCTAAAAATAAAACCGATCTAGATCGAAAACCAAAAAAACGAACGAACCGGCGAACTGGGGCGGTTTTGTACCGGTCAACGGCGGCGGCACCGGGATCCGGCGCAGGCGGCGGCATTGGTGCAGGGCGGTGGCTCCGGCGCGGGCGGCAGCGACGGGCGGCGGCGCGACAGTGGCGGGCAGCGGCGAGCAGTAGCGGCGGCAGCGGCTAACGGCGCCTCCAGCCCAGCGCGCCTCCTCTCACCCTGGCGGCCTCGCCATCTCCACAAACCGGGCCTTGGCCCATGGTGAGGACCCTAGCCCAGCACCCAGCAGTTTCAGCCTAGTGTTGTTTTTTTCCCGTCTGCGAATTTGTCTATTTTTTTCCAGAGATGACAGATTTGCAGAAAAACCCTCATGTTCATGCATTTAATATCTCACAAACCATGCATCGGATTAAAACAACTTATATATTCAAAATGCTTATAATTTCATCTAGTTTCATAATATGCAACTTTCATCCATGTTAAAAATGTTTAACTCGCTGTTTGCATTAATTTGCATAAATGCCATGTTAAAATGCTTTATTTCATAACTAAATAACCGTAGCTCCATTTTAAATAAACTTTATATGTAAATGGGGTAGAAAAATGCATAGAATAACTTGGTTCACTTTATTTTGATGTTTAACAACTTTAAAATATGATTTAGGGCAGAACAGTAGCTAATTCAAAATATGGACATGAGGATTTTCTGGAATTGTTGTTTGTTGTTCCGGCCTCATTTAAACTTGCCTAAATAGTAGTTTACTTATGCTTCACCTCTTGCCATGGTAATCAACATTTAATATTGTTGGGTACATAAATGAGAGGGAACTAAATAATTGATGTGGTGTTTCGTCAATATGCAACTCGTTGCATATTGAGCTCCACTTAATTTGTAGTATTGTTTGTGGCACTTTGCCATGCCATGCCTCATTAAACCGGACATGCATCATGCTTGATTGTGCATCATGCCATGTTTATGTGATGGTTGTTTACTATGTTGCTTGCTTCTTTCCGGTTGCGCTTCTCCTTGATAGTTCCGGTTACGTTGCGATTGTGAGGATTCGTTCGACTACATCCGTTTGTATTCTTCATGGACTCGTTCTTCTTCCTAGCGGGATTTCAGGCAAGATGACCATACCCTCGAAATCACTTCTATCTTTGCTTGCTAGTTGTTCGCTCTATTGCTATGCCGCGCTACCTACCACTTGCTATATCATGCCTCCCATATTGCCATGTCAAGCCTCTAACCCACCTTTCCTAGCAAACCGTTGTTTGGCTATGTTACCGCTTTTGCTTAGCCCCTCTTATAGCGTTGCTAGTTGCAGGTGAAGATGAAGCTTGTTCCATGTTGGAACATGGATTGTTGTGATATCACAATATCTCTTATTTAATTAATGCATCTATATATTTGGTAAAGGGTGGAAGGCTCGGCCTTATGCCTGGTGTTTTGTTCCACTCTTGCCGCCCTAGTTTCCGTCATACCTGTGTTATGTTCCTTGATTTTGTGTTCCTTACGCGGTTGGGTGTTATGGGAACCCCTTGACAGTTTGCTTTGAATAAAACTCCTCCAGCAAGGCCCAACCTTGGTTTTACATTTGCCACCTAAGCCTTTTTCCCTTGGGTTCTGCAGACTCAAGGGTCATCTTTATTTTAACCCCCCCGGGCCAGTGCTCCTCTGAGTGTTGGTCCAAACTAGAGCCCTTTACAGCGCCACCTCGGGGAAACTTGAGGCCTGGTTTTAGTTGTACCGTGACGCCCCCGATTTGACCGTACACTAATCATGCACGCAAATGTGTACGATCAAGATCAGGGACTCACGGGAAGATATCACAACACAACTCTACAACATAAATAAGTCATACAAGCATCATAATACAAGCCAGGGGCCTCGAGGGCTCGAATACAAGTGCTTGATCATAGACGAGTCATCGGGAGCAACAATATCTGAGTACAGACATAAGTTAAACAAGTTTGCCTTAAGAAGGCTAGCACAAACTGGGATACAGATCGAATGAGGCGCAGGCCTCCTGCCTGGGATCCTCCTAACTACACCTGGTCGTCGTCAGCGGGCTGCACGTAGTAGTAGGCACCTCCAGTGTCGTAGGAGTCGTCATCGACGGTGGCGTCTGGCTTCTGGACTCCAGCATCTGGTTGCGACAACCAAGTAGAAAGGAAAGGGGGAAAAGAGGGAGAGAAGCAACCGTGAGTACTCATCCAAAGTACTCGCAAGCAAGGAGCTACACTACATATGCATGGGTATATGTGTAAAGGGCCATATCAGTGGACTGAACTGCAGAATGCCAGAATAAGAGGGGGATAGCTAATCTTATCGAAGACTACGCTTCTGGCCATCTCCATCTTGCAGCATGTAGAAGAGAGTAGATTGAAGTCCTCCAAGTAGCATCGCATAGCATAATCCTACCCGGTGATCCCCTCCTCGTCGCCCTGTTAGAGAGCGATCACCGGGTTGTATCTGGTACTTGGAAGGGTGTATTTTATTAAGTATCCGGTTCTAGTTGTCATAAGGTCAAGGTACAACTCCAGGTCATCCTTTTACCGAGGGACACGGCTATTCGAATAGATAAACTTCCCTGCAGGGGTGCACCACATAACCCAACACGCTCGATCCCATTTGGCCCGACACACTTTTCTGGGTCATGCCCGGCCTCGTAAGATCAACACGTCGTAGCCCCACCTAGGATCAACAGAGAGGTCAGCACGCCGGTCTAAACCCTATGCGCGCAGGGTTCTGGGCCCATCGCCCTATGCACACCTGCACGTTGCGGACGCGGCCGGAAGCAGACCTGGCCCCATTAATACAAGCGCGAGCTTACGGTCCAATGCGGCGCGCGCCACTCAGTCGCTGACGTCAAAAAGAGCTTCGGCTGATACCACGACGCCGGGATACCCATAACTACTCCCGTGTAGATGGTTAGTGCGTATAGACCAAATGGCCAGACTCAGATCAAATACCAAGAACTCGTTAAGCGTGTTATTTTGAAGTAACCGCGGTCGCCGTCCAGGGCCAGGCCCACCTCTCGCCTAGGTGGTGTCAACCTGCCCTGTCGCTCCGCCACAAAGATCCACTTGCGGGTACTCCTACGAGCCGACCCGACTTTAGTCATCACATGTGTCATGTATATAGTATATAAGTATATACCCGTGATCACCGCCCAAGTGATCACGGCCCGATAGTATAGCACAGCAGACGGACAAGAATGTAGGGCCACTGATGGAAAACTAGCATCCTATACTAAGCATGTAGGATTGCAGGTAAAGGTAACAACAATAGAAGCAAGGGCAGGCTATGCATCAGTATAGGATTAACGGAAAGCAGTAACATGCTACACTACTCTAATGCAAGCAGTATAGAGAAGAATAGGCGATATCTGGTGATCAGGGGGGGCTTGCCTGGTTTCTCTGGCAAGTAGGAGGGGTCGTCAACTCCGTAGTCGAACTGGGCAGCAGCAGCATCGGTCTCGTAGTCTACCGGAGAGAAGAGGGGGGAAGAAACAGTAAATACAATGCAAACATAAGCATGACGATGCGTGACGTGACAATGAGTGGTGCTAGGTGTGTCCTAACGTGGCAGTAGGTGATACCGACGAAGGGGGGAAACATCCGGGAAAGTATTCCCGATGTTTCGCGTTTTCGGACAGACGGACCGGAGGGGAAAAGTTCCATGTTCGCTATGCTAGGAACGTGTGGCTGACAAACGGACTACGTATTCGGATTCGTCTCGTCGTTCTGAGCAACTTTCATGTAGAAAGTATTTTCATCCGAGTTACGGATTATTTTATATGATTTTCTAAAGATTTAATCATTTTCTGGAATTATTTAATTTAACAGAAAAGGAATATGACGTCAGCATGACGTGATGATGACCTCAGCAGTCAGCAGAGCGGCTGACCAGGTCAAACTGACCAGTGGGTCCTACCTGTCATAGACAGTGGACTAACACAAGTTTAAACTAACTAAATTTAGATTAGTTAACTACTGGACCCCACCTGTCATTGTCTAATCAACTAAACTAATTAGTTTTAATTATTAAAATGTTTTAATTATTGGATTAAGCGGTGGGACCCGCACGTCAGTGGCTGGGGCCTGCCCAGTCAGCAGTTGACTGGGTCAACCCAGTCAACTGGGACCCACGGGGCCCACTAGCAGTGGCTCTGGGGTGGCCCCAGGCCAGCCACGTCGGCGGCCGGCGCCGGAGTTGGCTTCGGCGAGCCAAAACGTGGCGGAGGGTGCGGCCGTGCGTCGGGATTCGCCGTTCGGCGGCCAAAATGGACGCGGCCGACGCCGTTCGAACGGGAGCGGCGAGCCGCAGCTAACCGCGGTGGTGGCCGGCCCCGGGGCGGCCGGAAACGGCGTCGGCGTGGAGCACGGGCGGCGGTGGCCTTCGGGCGCTCGACGAGAATGGGGCTTCGGGACACGGCTTGCCGCGCGGAGCGGCTCTACGGGCGGCTGGTGCTCGCGCGCATCCACTGTCGCAGTCGACAGTAGGCGGGAGGCGACGAGCGCACCGGAGACGAGCTCGCGGCGGCGGCCGAAGCACTGGCCCGTCGAGGACGGCGCCAGGGGGAGCGGGAAGAGTAGCGGGCGCGTGCAGTGGGCGTGGGCGGAGGTGCTGAGCACGGCGGGGTGGTCGGCCGCGAACTCTGCGAGCCGTGGCAATGGCGGCGAGCACCACCGCGGCGACGAGCTCGGGCACGACGGTGGGAGCAGCTACGGGGCAAGAAGAGAAGCGCGAGGAGAGGGGGAAAGGGGGCGGGGCTCACAGTGCTCCTGCAGATGTGCTCAAGCATGCTCGAGGAGGGCTCGGTGCGGCGGAATCGGCGGCGAAGCTCGTCGGAGCAGAGGAGGAAGATGGTGACGACGTGGGCGCTGCGGTGGCTCCGGGCTCCCACGCGTTGCGACAGTCGAGGTAGCGGAGGGCGGTGATCCTCGGGGACACAGTGGGACTGCGGGAGGGGCACGGTGGTCGTGGCTAGGTCGCAGTCATGGCGATGGTGGCGTTCGGGCGAGGTGGGGAAGGGGATCGGAGAGGGAGGAGAAGTGGATCTGGGAGGGGGCGTCGAGGGGGAGTGGGGCCAGGGGATGCAGGGCGTCGCTCTTATCCCTTCCCCGACGGGGACGGCGAGAGGGTTCGGTGGCGACCGACGAGCGCGGTCGCTGGGTCGGGTGAACAGGGAGGAGGGAGGCGACCGGGGGAGTGGGTGGCCGGCTGGGCCTGATGGGTTGGCCCAGTTGGGCCACGGCCCAGGGGGTTTTCTCTTTTTTTTTGTAATTTCTTTTCTTTTATTTATTTTCTTTTCTGTGTTAAATCATTTAAATTTATCTAGGCATTTTATAAAAATGTGTTTATTACACCGTATTTACTTATGCAAAATATGGCACCTCCCGAACATTTTTGTTTTAAATTTTGAAAAAAACTTTTATCGCTGACATTAATTTGAATTTGAATTTTTAAATGGTTTGATCTAACGGTAGATTAGCAAAGTAACCGCGGTGATGTGGCACCATTAGCGTGGGATTACTGTAGCATGATTATCCGGGCGTTACATGTACGAACTGCTCATCCGGTGTGCCCTGAGAACAAGATATGTGCAGCTCCTATCGGGATTTGTCGGCACATTCGGGTGGTCTTGCTGGACTTGTTTTACCATTGTCGAAATGTCTTGTAACCAGGATTCCGAGTTTGATCGGGTCTTCCTGGGAGAAGGAATATCCTTCCTTGACCGTGAGAGGTTGTGATGGGCTAAGTTGGGACACCCCTGCAGGGTATAAACTTTCGAGAGCCGTGCCCGCGGTTATGTGGCAGATGGGAATTTGTTAATGTCCGGTTGTAGATAACTTGACACTTGACTTAATGAAAATACATCAACCGCGTGTGTAGCCGTGATGGTCTCTTTTCGGCGGAGTCCGGGAAGAGAACACGGTCTTGTGTTATGCTTGAACGTAAGTAGCTTCAGGATCACTTCTTGATCATTTCTAGCTTCTCGACCATGCATTGCTTCTCTTCTCGCTCTCATTTGCGTATGTTAGCCACCATATATGCTTAGTGCTTGCTGTAGCTCCACCACATTACCCCCTTTCCTACCCATAAGCTTAAATAGTCTTGATCTCGCGGATGTGAGATTGCTGACTCCTCGTGACTCACAGATTCTACCAAAACAGTTGCAGGTGCCGACGATACCAGTGCAGGTGATGCAACCGAACTCAAGTGGGAGTTCGATGAGGGCCTTGGTCGTTACTATGTTTCGTTTCCTGATGATCCGTAGTGGAGCCCAGTTGGGACGATCGGGGATCTAGCATTTGGGGTTATCTTCCTTTTCTTTTGGATTTAACCGTAGTCGGTCTATGTGTGTACTCTGATGTTATATGATTTATTTAAGTATTGTGTGAAGTGGCGATTGTAAGCCAACCCTCTTTATCCCTTTCTTGTTCATTACATGGGATTGTGTGAAGATGACCCTTCTTGCGACAAAACCATCATGCGGTTATGCCTTCAAGTCGTGCCCCGACACGTGGGAGATATAGCCGCATCGTGGGTGTTACAGTCAAGGACAAGAAGAGAAGGGATGGCAGGCCCGCCTTCGGCCATAAGACCGACTTCTGCTGCATCCAACAACCGAGTGATTCTCTTAATGATGGATTCTATGTCCTACACCACATGCTGGAGTACAGACGGGATCACCAGAACCTTCGCATGTCAGCTAAATCCGGCGATGCCCATATTCTGCAATGGGCAAAGAACGTAGGAGATATCGAGGATCATAGACTTCGAGCTGAGTTCTATCAAATCCAGCGCGAACTTGCCCAAATCATCATGAAGGACGTCGTCGGAAAAACAGGGATGTTCTACGAAGAAGGACAAATGTCGCGGGAAGACGTCCGAACATGGGTAGCCTCTCAGTGTCTCGACCTGAAGCCTTTCACTAGGCTCGGGGACTATCTCCCTGACTTGGATGGATGGCACGACATGTTGGAGTGATTGTCGATATATGACAATGTGTTCGGTTAGTCCATACTTTCTGTATGACGAAACTTTGAGTTATGCACGACGAAACTTTATTTGTGATGTAATTAAACCGTCCTCCTCGACTAGCGACGATCACTCTAGTTAGGGCATTTTGGGTACAATCAACTTTGTTATTTATGCTTATGATATGTTGCTTCTATTTTTGCCAAGTCTGTCTCTTTCTGTTGCTCAACTATATATGTTGCATATCATCGACTCATGTGACGATGCAGGTGCATAGATCATCGATGGCGAAGATGTGCTACGCCAGGAGTATATATACGACGAGTGGCCGGAGTGTTAGGCCCAGGTGTATCGGTTTCCGGTTTCCGAGCGACACGTAGTAGTTAGTTTAGGTTCACGCTAATGCGAGAGAGGGATACGAACTCATGTACTGCATAGTTCCGCTCTCACTCAAAGTGATAGCTCTTCTCGCGTATATCATTGTTTAGATGGATGATGATGTAGTTGCAAGTAATCGAGACTTGTATCGCTATTTTCGAGATGATGACGAGATACCATTTTGTGTTGGATGATGATTATGATGAGACTATTTGTATGTATATGCTATGATTACATTTGTGGCCTCGCAGCCATTTGTATGTGTATCATGATGACATTTATATCTGCTAACGATTCTTGTATAAAGCCTGTTCAAATACAAAACAAATATGCAGAAAAAAAACAAAAACTACTAAAATTAGCAGTAGCGAGTGGAGAAAGTTAGCAACAGCGTGACAGTAGCAGTAGCGCGTCCAGCCCAAGCACGCTGCAGCTATTAGCAGTAGCGAGCTTGCACGAAGCACGCTGCTCCTACACTTGTACACCAGCAGCGCGGGCGCCCACGCGCTGCTGCTAAGTGTTAGCTGTAGCGCCTTATTAGTAGCGCCGGTCCCCGCGCTACTAATGTACCTAAAACCGGTGCTGCTGCTAGGATTTTCCCTAGTAGTGTCATATTATCTTCTCTCTTTTATTCTAATATCGGAAATATTTCAGAGAGAAAAATTATTAAAACCAAAATGATCCTCTTCTCAAATTTGAGACAAATTCAAATATGAAAATTATGAAATCCCCAACTCTCTCCATGGGTCCTTGAGTTGCGTAAGATTTCTAGGATCACAACCAAAATGCAAAATGAAATATGATATGGATATGATGACCTATGTATAACATCCGAATTGAAAATTGGGATGTTACACTAGGCCTCATTTTCAAGCATTGCAATACCGTTTGTGCTCACTTTTGTTACTTGCTACCTTGCTGTTTTTAATGTTCCTATTACAAAAATCAATATCTACTATCATTACTACACTTGTATCACCATTTCTTCGCCGAACTAGTGCACCTATACAATTTACCATTGTATTTGGTGTGTTGGGGACACAAGAGGCTCTTTGTTATTTGGTTGCAGGGTTGTTTGAGAGAGACCATCTTCATCCTACGCCTCCCACGGATTGATAAACCTTAGGTCATCCACTTGAGGGAAAATTGCTATTGTCCTACAAAACTCTGCGCTTGGAGGCCCAACACGAGTCTACAAGAATAAAGTTGCTTAGTAGACATCAGTCCCGATGTGCGATCACCAGAAGGATCGATGGCTCCCTTGCAGACCAATTGCGTCAACGGCCATGGGAGAAGTTTACACCCCGGCCAGCTTTTTGTTTTCGGCAGCATGGTCTTCTGCGCCGACTCGACGGGCCATCTGGCCTCTGTCGAGAACTATGCCCCAAGTCGAATTATGACCTTCAATGGCCTTGAATACACCGCGGATTCTCGCAGCGAACTCGTCCTGTTGGGATGGGCCCCGGCCGAATTGAGAGCTCGTCCGGCCCTAGAGGCTCGACTCCGGAGCCGATCTCCCTCATGGCGTCACCAGAGGGCCCCAACGCAACCACTCTGGCCAGCCTTCTTCTGATCTCCTGTCCAAACATTTATCCGACTCTCAGTTCTGAAATTACGTCAGGATTAGAACTGACCTTGGCGCAGAATTTGGAATCTCGCCCAGATCCCCTTCGCGTCAAAGACGCGTCAAGTCGTGCACCGGGCATACTTCGAGTTAGCCCCGCTTACAATCTAGTTATGAATCCTTGAGAGCTGTCTCACCTCAATGAGATGCTCGACCGTATCCAGAGCATGTCCATCTCGGATGGCAAGACTTTGGTTTATGATCAAATCGGACTTGAAGCCGACAATCGGGAAATTTACATCCCACCCATCACCCACCTAGTCGCCACGGTCGATGACTTAACCGATGTGCTAGACTACGGCGAGGCCACGGGCATGGATGAAGATGTCGATGCCCACAGAAGACACCTCGCCTCTGGTAAACACCGGCAGGTGGACTGCTACATCTAGGTATGATGTCTACATGGTGGACACCCCCAATTCCCCTCCAAGACGTCGGCGTAGACGCAGAAGAGGCAACAATGAGGAACCCAGCGGCAATAACGCAACTGCCGACAACGGTGATGCGGCAGCCCGTGATGTCGATAACCCCAAGGAGGACCCTCAAGCTTCCCTAGGGCGGAATGGCACACCCGATAAACATCTCGAGACTTAGATCCGGACAACCTCTTTAAAGGGGCCGATGATAACTATATGCCAGAATCTGAGGAAGACGAGAGCCTCGGCACTAAGGACTTCATCGTCCCCGAAGACCCTTTCGAACAAGAGCGCTTCCGGCGGTGCCTCATTGCGACGGCTCGGAGCATGAAGCACGAGCAGTAGCAGCTGCAGGCCAACACCGATGCACTGAATGAAAAGTGGGTCGAAGTGCTCTTTGTCGAGCAAGACATGGAAGATCGGCACCGTAGTGTGATGTCTACTACGCAACCTTCTCCTTGTAGATGTTGTTGGGCCTCCAAGTGCAGAGGTTTGTAGGACAGTAGGAAATTTCCCTCAAGTGGATGACCTAAGGTTTATCAATCCGTGGGAGGCGTAGGATGAAGATGGTCTTTCTCAAACAACCCTGCAACCAAATAACAAAGAGTCTCTTGTGTCCCCAACACCCCCAATACAATAATAAATTGTATAGGTGCACTAGTTCGGCGAAGAGATGGTGATACAAGTGCAATATGGATAGTAGATATAGGTTTTTGTAATCTGAAAATATAAAAACAGCAAGGTAACTAATGATAAAAGTGAGCGTAAATGGTATTGCAATGCTAGGAAACAAGGCCTAGGGTTCATACTTTCACTAGTGCAAGTTTTCTCAACAATAATAACATAGTTGGATCATATAAATATCCCTCAACATGCAACAAAGAGTCACTCCAAAGTCGCTAGTAGCGGAGAACAAACGAAGAGATTATGGTAGGGTACAAAACCACCTCAAAGTTATTCTTTCCGATCAATCCATTGGGCTATTCCTATAAGTGTCACAAACAGCCCTAGAGTTCGTAGTAAAATAACACCTTAAGCCACACATCAACCAAAACCCTAATGTCACCTAGATACTCCAATGTCACCTCAAGTATCCGTGGGTATGATTATATGATATGCATCACACAATCTCAGATTCATCTATTCAACCAACACATAGAACCGCAAAGAGTGCCCCAAAGTTTCTACCGGAGAGTCAAGACGGAAACGTGTGCCAACCCCTATGCATAGGTTCATGGGCGGAACCCGCAAGTTGATCACCAAAACATACATCAAGTGAATCAATAGAATAACCCATTGTCACCACGGTTATCCCACGCAAGACATACATCAAGTGTTCTCAAATCATTAAAGACTCAATCCGATAAGATAACTTCAAAGGGAAAACTCAATCCATTAGAAGAGAGTAGAGGGGGAGAAACATCATAAGATCCAACTATAATAGCAAAGCTCGCGATACATCAAGATCGTGCCAAATCAAGAACACGAGAGAGAGAGAGAGAGAGAGATCAAACACATAGCTACTGGTACATACCCTCAGCCCCGAGGGTGAACTACTCCCTCCTCGTCATGGAGAGCGCCGGGATGATGAAGATGGCCACCGGTGAGGGTTCCCCCTCTGGCAGGGTGCCGGAACAGGGTCCCGATTGGTTTTTGGTGGCTACAGAGGCTTGCGGCGGCGGAACTCCCGATCTATTCTACTCCCCGAAGGTTTTAGGGTATATTGGTATATATAGGCGGAAGAAATACGTCAGGGGAGCCACGAGGGGCCCACGAGGGTGGAGGGCGCGCCCAGGGGGTGGGCGCACCCCCATGCCTCGTGCCTTCCTTGTTGATCCCCTGACGTGCACTTCAAGTCTCCTGGATTGCTTTCTTTCCAAAAATAACTTCTCCGAAGGTTTCATTCCGTTTGGACTCCGTTTGATATTCCTTTTCTTCGGAACACTGAAACAAGGGAAAAAACAGGAACTGGCACTGGGCTCTGGGTTAATAGGTTAGTCCCAAAAATAATATAAAAGTGTAAAATAAAGCCCATAAACATCCAAGATGGATAATATAATAGCATGAATACTTCATAAATTATAGATACGTTGGAGACGTATCAGCATCCCCAAGCTTAATTCCTGCTCGTCCTCGAGTAGGTAAATGATAAAAGAAATAATTTATGAAGTGTGAATGCTAGCAGGTGCACAAGTTTGATCAATGATAATTTCAATCACCTTTTCTAGCATCATTATATGTCATAACAGTAGCTCAACTCATAGAGCTTTGCATGATCAAGTAACAAACTATTCACATGTTAAAGTATAGATCATAAACTTTCTTGAAAACTAACAAACTGTGTTATTAGTCATCAAACAATTACAATTCATCTATTTTCAGGAAGAGTCTATGTCAGAGCTTTGATTTAGCAAATCCCACATACTCAACTATCATTTAGTCTTCCAGGATTGCTACCACTCAAAGCATCTTTTTAGAACAAATAGTATTCATCGAACACAGAGAAAGATAGGGGCTTAATGTTTTGCCTCCCAACCTTTTACCTCAAGGGTAATGTCAACAGTAATAATTCATGCTCAAATATATTTGAATGGCCATATATGCTTAGATCTTTCCATCACATGATGCTTGCCAACTAAAGAGTAGGTTGGAATGAGAAGGAATACTACTGACTCTTGCATAAAAGTAAAACATAGGCCCTTCGCAGAGGGAAGCAGGGATTTGCAGAGGTGCCAGAGCTCGAAGCAAAAACAGAGATGAAAATAATTTTGAGAGGTATGCTTTCATTGTCAACATAACGACCAAGAGTTCCCAATATCTTCCATACTACATACATTATAGGCGGTTCCCAAACAGAAAGGTAAAGATTTTTTTCTCCCCCTCCACCAACAATCATCAATCCATGGCTTGCCCGAAACAACGGGTGCCTCCAACTAACATCAATCCTGGGGGAGTTTTGTTTGCAATTATTTTTTATTTGATTTCGATCTTTTGATCATGGGACTGGGCATCCCAGTTACCAGCCATTTTCTCGTGAATGATGAGCAGAGTCCACTCATCGTGAGAATAACCCACCTAGTATGGAAGATACTGCTAGCCCCTAGTCGCTACATGAGCGATTCGGGCATACAAAACGGATTATTATTTGAAGGTTTAGAGTTTGGCACATGCAAATTTACTTGGAACGGCAGGTAAATACCGCATATAGGTAGATATGGTGGACACTCATGGAAGAAACTTGGTTCAAGGAATTTGGATGCACAAGCAGTATTCCCGCTTAGTACAGATATTTTGGCTAGCAAAGGATTCTAAATAGCAAGCACCACATGTTAGAGGATCCATAACAATATAACTTCTATACAAATATACCCAAGCATAACTCATTATGTTGTCTTCCTTGTCCAACTTCAACTAATTTGCTCAGGTTTGAAAATAATTAATGGGGCTCACAATCATAGAAGATGTCCAAGATAGTATATTTATATGTGAAATCTCTGTTCCTTCAATATTCTTTCATGAATTGTTCAAGTGACCAATACAATGTTTGCTAACCTTCAATAAATTTACCACCTCTACTTCTTATATGTGAAGGCATTACTCCCCATGGGAAAGGCATATGAAACATATATAATTTCAGATTTGTGACATTCAAATCATTCAATCATTTACTCATAGGATATAAGTGAAGCACACGAGTAAATGACTAACTACTCCAAAAAGATATAAGTGAAGATCAATGAAAAGCTAAATAATTATGTAGCTATGTGAAGACTCTCTCTCATTTAAGAATTTCAGATCTTGGTATTTTATTCAAACAGCAAGCAAAACAAAATAAAATGACATTTCAAGGACATCACTCATCATGTGAAGAAGCAAAACTTAGGCTCAACCGATACTAACCGATAATTGTTGAAGAAGAAAGGTGGGATGCCTACCGGGGCATCCCCAAGCTTAGATGCTTGAGACTTCTTGAAATATTATCTTGGGGTGCCTTGGGCATCCCCAAGCTTGAACTTTTGCGTCTCCTTAATTCCTTTTATATCACGGTTTCCTAAATCTTGAAAGCTTCATCCACACCAAACTCAACAAGAACTCGTGAGATAAGTTAGTATAAACCAATGCAAAAACCTTATCATTCTCTACTGTAGCAAATCACAAAAATTATTATTCAACATTGCATACTAAATATCTCTGCATACTTAATACTCCTATCTTCAAATAGAATCATTAAACAAGCAAACATAACAGCAATCTGCCAAAACAGTACAGTCTGTAAAGAATGCAAGATTCATAATACTTACCTAACTCCAAAAATTATGAAAGAAAATTCCCACTGTAGTAAATTTATCAGAGCTTATTATGAAAAAGGTTTCAACATTTTATCACATTCTGAATTTTCTAGGGAATTTTTGCAACAGAGGTAAACTTTCTATTTTGAAACAGCAACATGTATACTTGCAAAATAAGCATGGTAAAGGCTATCCTTGACATTTTTATTGAAAATAGAGATGCAAAACATTATTATAAATAACAGAAAGCAAATACTAACAAAAGAAAATGACGCTCCAAGCAAAACACATATCATGTGGTGAATAAAAATATAGCTCCAAGTAAAGTTACCGATGAGCAAAGACGAAAGAGGGGATGCCTTCCGGGGCATCCCCAAGCTTAGGCTCTTGGTCATCCTTGAATATTACCTTCGGGTGCCTTGGGCATCCCCAATCTTAGGCTCTTGCCACTCCTTATTCCATAGTCCATCGAATCTTTACCCAAAACTTGAAAACTTCACAACACAAAACTCAACAGAAAATCTCATGAGCTCCGTTAGCGAAAGAAAACAAAACACCACTTCAAGGTACTTTATTGAGCTCATTCTAAATTAATATTGGTGTAATATCTAATGTATTCAAACTTCTCTATGGTTCATACCCTCCGATACTACTCATAGATTCATCAAAATAAGCAAACAACACATAGAAAACAGAATCTGTCAAAAACAGAATAGTCTGTGGTAATCTGTATCAAACGCAAATTTCTGGACTCATAAAAATCTGCCAAAATAGGACGACCTAGATAATTTGATTATTTATCTACTGCAATTGGAATCAGTATTTTATCACTTTCTGGTGATTTTTAACAATTGTTTTCGTGAGCAGAAAGTTTCTGTCTTTTTCAGCAAGATCAAATAATTATCATCCAAGAAGATTCTATAGGTCTTACTTGGCACAAACACTAATTAAAACATAAAACCACATCTAACTAGAGGCTATATATATTATTTATTGCTAAACAGGAGCAAAAAGCAAGGAACAAAAATAAGATTGGGTTGCCTCCCAACAAGCGCTAACGTTTAACGCCCCTAGCTAGGCATGATGATTTCAATGATGCTCACATAAAAGATAATTTTGAAACATAAAGAGAGCATCATGAAGAATATGACTAGCACATTTAAGTCTAACCCACTTCCTATGCATAGGGATTTTGTGAGCAAACAATTTATGGGAACAGTAATCAACTAGCATAGGAAGGCAAAACAAGCAAATCTTCAAGATTTTCAACACATAGAGAGGAAACTTGATATTATTGCAATATGTAGAAGCATATGATCCTCTCTCATAATAATTTTCAGTAGCATCATGAATGAATTCAACAATATAACCAGCAGCTAAAGCATTCTTTTCATGATGCATAAGCATACAATTTTTATTACTCTCCACATAAGCAAATCTATTCTCATCAATATTAGTGGGAGCAAACTCAACAAAATAACTATCATGTGATTGAAAATTAAGATCGAGATGACAAGTTTCATGGTTATCATTATTCTTTATAGCATACGTGTCATCACAATAATCATCATAGATAGGAGGCATGCTTTCATCATAGTAAATTTGCTCATCAAAGCTTGGGGGACAAAAAATATCATCTTCATCAAACATACACTACAAAAAAATTACACTTCCGTGATGATACGTGTTTGTCACAGTAGGTCGCGTTTTTTGTCATGCATGTACATCCATGAAAAATTTATGATAGAATCAAGATAGTCATACCTGTGCTGTTGTACAAGTGTTCCATGACATTACCAAAATTATCATCACGGAAGTGTCCACTTCCATGAAGATAAATCGCGCGTCACAGAAGTGCTTTCGTCAAGGGTGACCGACACGTGGCATCCACCGTAACGGAACGCCGTTAAGCTATCGGGTCGGGTTTTGGATCCGATAACCCGTTAACAGCCCCGACCAATGGGGATTGTCCACGTGTAAAATCATCATTGGCTGGAGGAAACACGTGTCGGCTCACCGTTGGGACAGATGTCATCCGCTCATTGGACCGAAGGCACCTATGATATGGCGACACGTGGCACGACCCAATAGAGGCCCATTCCTATGAAAAGGCCGGCCCGTTTGACTTGGTCAAAAGGTGGCGGGCCGGCCCACGGAAAGCCTGTTAACGGCCTGTTCGCATATAGCCCATTTACAGCCCGCTAACCCAGGGCCCGTTACGCCCTATCCGAATTAGGCCCAGTAGCGTCATCTGGGCTGTCCAATATGATTCAGCCCGTTTTAACTTCCGGCCCATGTGTGGCCCATGACTTCTTTCGGCCCATATGAGGACCTTTGTAACTCTTGGCCCATTAACGGCCCGTGGTGAAACTGGCCCGTAATGAATAGTGTATCACTTTATACCCATTAACGGCCCGTTATTCCATTGGGCCGTTTCCAGCCCAAGTTATCTTTCGGCCTTCTCAGGGCCCATTGATTCTTGGGCTCATTTGCAGCATTCGGTTACATACGGCCCGTTACTGTCATTTTCTGCTTGTGGGCCAAATTCAGCCCGTCGTTACAGTCGGCCCGTTTGCGGACCGTTAATACGTTGGGCCGTTTTCATGTCAAAAAAAACCCGTTGGGCTGTTTTCATAGAGTTATCAAATACGGCCTATTAACGGCCCGTTATGGTCCATGAATAGTATGGCCCATGATTGGCGAAATGATGATACGCCCCGTAGAAGGCCCATGGATCCTACGGCCCGTATGAGGCCCATGGATAGTACGGCCCGTAGAAGGCCCATGGATCGTACGGCCCATAGAAGGCCCATGGACCCTACGGCCCGTAGAAGGCCCATGGACCCTATGGCCCGTAGAAGGCCCATGGACCCTAAGGCCCGTATAGAAGGCCGATGGATCCTACGGTCGGACAAAGTCCCATGGATCATACGTCTTGCAGGAGGCCCATGGTTACAACAGTCCGTGTATTGCCACGATGATTTTGGCCTACTTACCAAAAATAGGCTATTGTGGCCACTAGAAAAAAACAGAAAAAGAACTGCAGTGACTACAAGCAAACAACTAAACAAGACAATAAGGAAATAAATAAGCAAGCAATTAACGCTAGCCTATTACCGCTATTACACATATTACATCCACTGGGCATCAAAGTTCGCCACCAGTGCAAATATAGGGAACAAAGCAGCACATTACATACACTGGCCATCAAAATTGGCCACCAGTGCAAATAAACGCGGTAGCAAAACAAGAGCATAACTGAAACAACTTCAGAAGAGCTCAAGAAACGTTATCCTGGGTATCCACCATGCTGGCAATAAGCTTAGCAAGCTGATTAGCTTTGTCCTGTTTGGCGCTAAAATCCTCCAACGCTTGCTGTTGCACCAGAAAGTATGCATTTGAATGCTCCAAGGACTTCCGCAGTCCTTCCGCTTCTTGTCGCAGCACAGCTGATCGATGTCTTTCAGCTTGTAGTTGAGACTCAAGAAACCGAACTAATTCAGACAGTGAGTTTGAATAGCTTGTGCAAGCGGTAGTGGCCAGTAACTCGAACACTAAACCAAGACAGGACTTTGGGGTTGTCTCGCTGTCTTCAAGATAGTCTTCCTTAGCTATTTTATCAGCTTTGTTGGAGACCAACAAGGATGTGTCACTATCCTGAACCTTATCTGCATTACTTCATTTACCATTGCTTAATAAGGCACTCTTCCCCAATATTCTGTCAGCATTCTAAAAGAAGAAACAAGCAGACACATAACAAGTTTAGCATGTACTAGTATATGAAACTCATTTCGGTGAACCAGTTCATTAGTAAGGTGGACAGGATTAAACTACCAAGTCTTCTATTGCCAAGTACTAGTACATAATAAAAGCATCAAACAAACATATATCTATGTCCTATGGTCACTGCATTGTCTTGCCAAATCAAAATAGAGACACGGTTCAAATCATATCAGTTCAAGACAAAGCAGCAGTGAAAGAATACAAAGCGTGGGAAACTACACGGCACAACAAGATTTCAGATGGGTACCACGGGTCTACATGTACAACAACACTATTGGCTCTGTTGTGATGCTAGTAATGTGCATGATATGAAAGTCAACTGTATACACAATTGAAATTGAAATCAACAGAGCTATTGATAAGAGCAAACCTGTTAAAGAAACATGCGTGAACATACCTGCTGTGCCATTGGAGTTTCGATTGGATCCTTCAATTTAAAAATAAGTTTGTATGAGTAAATACAGTGATACAAGAGCAAAGCAATCATAGTTAAAAAAGGCGCGCCTAAGCGAGCGCTTAAGCGCGCCTAGGCTCTAGGCGTTGGCAAAACGCATTGCGCATAACTACGCATAATCTGTGCATAACTGCGCATAAGCATGCGCTTTGGTCAGTAAAGCGCAAGGCGGTGGCAAAACGCACAATTAACGCCTAGCGCTTTTTTGAACTATGATAGCAATGGAATCTTAAATTAGAACAGTTGTTCTTCAGGTTTAGGCACTTGTTCTACATGAACAGAGTACAGTAAGACGCAAGAATATAATACTTAAAAATAGAAAATGAGCTCATAGACCTTACCACATTCTTGGTTCGGGACCAGTACAGAACAAGGCGTTCCCAGTCATCGTCCAGTAAATGTGTCTCAGGAGAACGTAAGGGAATTTGATGAGTTTCTTTGCCGGTGAAGTACGTTTTCTTCAGGTAATTCCGATACTGCCACCAAGCATTCTTGAAGATAGCAGAGGTATTAGCACAGGTTACCTCATCCTGAGTTTCCAAATCGGTCCTTCTCTATAGAGAAAAATGGGAAAATTTGCTGTATTATAACCATCATGGAGGTAGGATGTATGGGACGAAGCAAAGTAATTGCCATGAATAACATTACTTACACATAACTCCTGGACAAACACCTGCAACTGGCATTTTCCTTCATCTTCAGTATAATATTTCCAAGATGGGAAGATACGCACATACGATTTAACAACATCAAATGCGATAGATGCTAAACTACGACTAGCTGGTTGTGCTTCCTCCACAGGAATAGGCGTACTAACTGGTGGAGTTGGGGTTCGCCGTGATAGTACTGGCCCTTTGGGCACTGGAGCTGCCTTACTAACTGCTCTTGTTTGGGAGCTCTGTGGTGGAGATGGTGCTGTGTCAACAGGAACTGGGTTACTATCGGCTGGGGTTGGGGTTAGATTGGGTGAAGCTGGTTCTCTGTCCATCGCAGTAGGGGTACAATCTGCGAGAGTTTGGGTTATGTGTGGTAGGGCTGGTTCTTGTGCATGTACAACCGGGGTGCTATCTCCACCAAGAGGTAGCACTGTTTTATTTGAAGACCGTGTTTTTAGTCCGCTAGATACTGGCATCACCCGCTCCAATTCAAATGGCTGATAAACAGGAAACATAGTTGAATGTACAGACATTGTATGAGAGACAGATGCAATAGATAGTGTGGAAAAAAGAGGGCATGAAATAGTTGACATGTATATTGTTTAACTAAAACGGATAGCATGACATAATTTCACATATATGATGTCTATCTAAACTGGATAGCATAGCATAACATAATTCAAAGATATGATGAATAACTAAACAGGATCGCATGACATAATTCACCTACATGTTATCTAAGTAATCAGGATCGCATCATTTAATTCACATATGTGATTTATATGCTAAACAGAGGGCATTCGATATGATGTCTGAACTAAGAACATGGTGTTGAATATTGTGTATATGATGTCTAAACTATGCAATGCAAGACACCGTATGCATGATATGAGCAGTATAACCGTGCCAAGTTAGAGCATACACCTCAGTGGGGGAATAGGACTGGTCATCTGTCTCTGAATCCATCTCTGAGGAGCTATCGGGACCCAACAAGAGATCTGCTTCGACAGGTAGCACTGTCTGCTCTGAAGGCCTTGTTTTCACTCCAGATTTTTCCATCTCCCACCCAAATGGCTGATTCACAGGAAGAGTAGTTTAATGTACAAACATTGTCGACAAATGGAAATGTAATGAAGAAAAGGATGGGCAAGATATCATTCAAATATATGATGCCTGGTTAAACAGGATGGCATTGCACATTTCACATATATTATGGCTGGCTAAAAGACATGAGACTGCATAATTCCCATATATGATATAGAAACTAAACAGGTGGCATTACAGAACATGTCTAAACTAAGCAGATGACATATATGATGTCAAAAGTAGGCACTGCAAGGCAACATATGCATGATATGACTAACATCATCATGCCAAGGTAGAGCAAACACCTTGGGGGTAAATAGGAGTGGTCAGCGGCGTCTGAATCCGCCTCAGAACAGATATCTTCCTCTGGATTACAATCTGGAGAGGGGTGGGGAGGGTTTGCCATTGAACCCACCATGGAGCGATGTCTGCATGACATTGTATTGCCGCGCAAAACTCTTCTCTTTTTCTCTACATGTTCAGCATGACTGTGTACAATATCTGACATGCATACGAAAAAAATATGGTGAGATTATGTAAGGAGAGCATGCAGAAATTTAGAGTGATGGTAACAACCAGTGGATCGACGTTTTTCCGTTGAACCAAAATAGCCCTAATGGATCGACGTGAATGTATAGTAATAAGTGATGCAACAAGTGTACAACCTCTTTGCCGTAGCCGTGTCGACCTCAGCATCATTGGGTTGGTCGCTGAAGCAGTTGAGGCAGAGGTGGCTGTCGGAGGTGTGGAGGAAGATCTGAGGAATCTGTAGACGGCGTCCAGGGCACTGCTCTGTTGTGATGGATCATTCTGTCGTTGGAGCAGCTCCGGTGAGCCGTAAGACGTCAAGGCTGAAGCAGCACAAGACAGACATCGTCAATCTCAAGTGGGATTCTAATAGCATCTCCAATAGATGATGTAAAATGGATGTAAAATTAACATCACCAAAAACCACCTGACTACAACAGATGAGGTAAAAACTGTTGACTCTGAACTTAACTGTCGAAACTGAAATTTACTGTGGAATCTGAATGCTACTGTCAAAACTGAACGCAATGGTAGCAGAGAGGCACTTGACATGTAGTTTAGGGAGGGCCTGCAGTTCATCTTCAACCTGCACCCCCCTGAGCCGCCAGCCACCACCGGCCGAACCGCCGGCCCCAGCGCCGCCTCGCCGCCCCGAAACAACTCGCCACCGCCGCCCCGGCCAGCCCTCTAGGCCCCCCGCCCCCACCCTGAACCCTAAGATAGATAGTGGGGTACCTCTCCGGCGAGCCCCCGTCCCCGCTGCGGGTGGTTCTTCCTTAACTCCGGCGAGCCCCCCCCAACCCCTGAAAATCGACTGACCCAAAAGTCGATTCAGTCGACTGAAGTGTGGCTTAATCGGAGCAGAGCAGCAGCACGAGCGAGGGGGAGAGCAGCAGCAGCAGCAGCTGGGCGAGCGACGAGCGGAGCCGGAGCAGCAGCAGCGCGAGCGAGCGAGCGAGAGCCGGAGCAGCAGCAGCAGATCCGGCTGGTATGGACGCCGCCGCCGAAGGGGCCTCGCACTGGGGGAGAGCCGCCGTGGAGATGTCGCCCGCGGCGCCGGCTTCAAGGTAGCCGCTCCATGGGGGTGCGGGATGGAGCACCGTCGGTGCCGGGAGGTCGAGTTAAGGAGAAGGTGCGATGCGATGAGTGTACAACCTCTTTGGTGGCGCCGAGTAGGCCTCGGCTTCGTCCGAGGAGTCGGTGAGGATGCTGCGGTTCCGGTGGAGCAGGTTAAGGCGGCGCTGTGGGGATGGAGCAGCCGCGATAGACGAGGCGATCATCGGAGCAGCTCCTTGGAGGTGGAGGACGGGGCGGCTGAACCGGCGGGACGGGGAGATGGACGACGGATCCTCATCCGGGGAGGTGGACGAGGGACGTCGAGCTGTTGTGGTGGACGACGTCGTCGGGGAAGAGGCTCCGGCTGGGCAGCGGTGACGTGGCGGACGGAGGAGGGTGGGGTTTCGCGGCTGGAGCGGAGAGGTTATGGCGGCTTGGGATTTCGAATGGCGAAAAGGGGGCGATGGGAGGGGGTGAAGCATGACTTAGGGACGCGCTTGTCCAAAATGTAGGGTGTGTTACAAAAGTACCCCCCACCGATTTGAACTAGCGGCCCTTTCGGCTCAGGGTTAGAAGGGGGATTTCGCGTGTTGGGATTTGGCAGCTGGAGGGAGTTTTCGCGCGCGTTGTAATTTCGGGATAGCAAGGCGCGGGTTGTGAAGGCGCCAGTTTTGGGAGCACGATATCTGAATTTTCGGGATATAACAAGACGCGGGTTGAATTTTAGGGACAAGCCTAACGTGTAGTAATATTGTACTTGTACGTACCAAATCAATTCGCACTTCCCTCAACCAAAAAGAAAACGAAAAAAATAAAACTATTCACACCAACACAAAGAGAGAGTCTTGCCCCGTTTTACTATACAAATGCTATTCAAAGCTACTCCCTCCTTCCATCTATATAGGGCCTAATGCGTTTTTCGATGCTAACTTTGACCAAATATTAGAGCAATGATATATGACATGCAACTTACACAAAGCACACCGTTAAATTCGTCTGTGAAAGGTTCTTTCAATGATATAATTTTCACATTGTGCATGTCATGTACTATTAATCTTGTCAATAGTCAAAGGCGGTCTTAAAAATCTCATTACGCCCTATATAGATGGAAGGAGGGAGTATGAATCCATGTTATGTCCGATTAATTTTTTCGCTTGCTGTATAATGCATGTAACCTACTCATACCAACATTTTAGTGCATTCCAAATGTCTATACTACCGCTGCAATTCGAACTAAATTTGAATTCGTTTCTCTATTTCAATAAGAATCTACAATCATGATTGTTGCCAACTTCAACCATCATAGTTTCCTTGCTATCCGCCAGATATAAATCGGACGGCCTATAATGCAGGATGGCAGGCACACCATCATCAACAACTCCGTTTTTTATAAGAGTAGAGATAAAATATATTAAATGTAGTATAACATGTTCATAACCACACCATGTGTATCACCGTTATATATATTCACACATGCGTCGGTTTGAAACACTATGATAAATTCTTCAAATATCCGAATTCGCTTTTTATAATGAAGTATATATGATCTCTATTCGTCTTTTACACCCACACAACCCTCTTATCTTTGTAGCTAGCGCTAACTTTCTCTTGTGCATGCACACGCCCGCATCCCTCTCACCCTCCCTCAGCATTCTCTAGCTCCATCGCGCAAATTCGTCTTTTCACTTTAGGTCGTTCACCCATGGTGTGTGTAGGCCCCCCAGCTCCTTCTTTACGGCACACATCGATTGATATGCCTCTCTAGCCAGGTGTGCCTAGCACAAACACAAGCTTCCCCTGTTCTCTTGTCACCGTCCATGCCTCACTCCCACCACTCTTTTCATCGTTCTCGTACTCGCACACTCCTCCCCCCTCGATATAGTATGCCTCTCGTACCACCTCCTACATGCATCCCTCTCTCTCTATCCTTCTCCTCGTGCCTCATTTGCTTCTAACACACACATGCATGTATACCGATTGATCTCCCAACATATACCTAGATCGACTTTAACTACCCCCCATCGATCGACGTACCTCACAAGTTATGTCTCTCCTTTCTCTAACAAAGGGCGATTGATCTTCCTATGTAGTTACGTCTGCTTACCACAGCCACATCGTCCCCCCTCATCATTCGTGCATGCCTCCTGACCCGTCTCTCACACGCACGTGCACAGACAACAAGCAGCCATCTCCTCTCTTATTGATATTGCGGGCGTGCCCTCCGTTTGTCTAGCAAGCCTATCCCACCATTTGTTAGAAGCAACTCCACTACCACCCCCTCCAACACTCTAGCTCTGTCTCTCTCCCAACCTTATTCCTCTCCTGCACATATGCATGGATGCCGATCGATCTCCCTTAATACATGAGGCAGATCGATCTCCTTAATACATGAGGTAGGCCTCTCTCCTCCTCCACACATATACCAGCCATTGTACCTCTATAGTTAATTGGGCCTCCCTCTTCCCCCACCACACACCGATAGTCGAGCGCTGCAGGTAGGTATCCATGCCACAGAGACAAACTGCACATGTCCCATCTCACGTTCCAGTAGGCCAGCCACTCTATATCTTTGACGTGGGCACACACAAATTCGATGGCACTCTTTATCGATCGCGCGCGCACACACACACATCATCCCTCTCTTCGATTCTATGGACACCTCAAGCCGATGATACCTCCACTCTCTTCTCGTGGATCGCCCCCTCTATATATATGTTATATCCAGGACTCTATTTCACACACATTGCATATGTTACATTTTTTGATTGACCCCCCCCAAAAAACTCTCAAGAACCCACACACTATATCTCTCTAGGTTTGTATCTCTCTCACACAACCCCACGTAGGTGGTGTACGTATACAAGAAGAGAATAGGTGCACCGTGCATGTACTCACGCTTCGTGCCCAGCCACACCCGCGCGGGTACACGGTGGAGCTCATTTCTTTACGAAATGGCAGCCCACGTGCTAATTTGAACGCCTGTAGCGGTTGTTTACCTAGGGAGGTCGTGTACCACGCGTGCACGAAACAAAGTTCGACTTGACGCGTTGCCGCGTTATTTTTAAATAAAGTTATAGCGCTCAATGGCACGTACACAGAATATAAAACAATTTTTATGGAGAAAAAGGTAGTCCGCTCACTATATACAATGGAGCCTGCCTGCCTGGTTTGTCGCTCTTCAGAGTATCTCACACAAGGCTGCGGTGGCCTCTGTCTCTCTCACCGTTGGTCACTGATCCGGCCGCATCCCGTCCGCCGGGGGAAAGGGAGTGCGGTGGCCTCTCTCTCTCTCTCACCGTTGGTCACTCATCCGGCCGCATCCCGTCCGCCGGGGGAAAGGGAGTGCAGTGGCCTCTCTCTTTCTCACCGTTGGTCACTGATCCGGTCGCATCCCGTCCGCCGGGGGAAAGGGAGGAAGTGCATCATTTCTCCGTTTGACGGCGCCGAGGCAGCACGTCCCGATCTGCGGTACACGCCGTTCTCTCTGACCAAGCTCCGGTGCGGCAGGGCCTACGCCACCTGCTCGCAGATTCCGCCTGCCGCTGCTCACCTAGTTACATCCCGACGACCTCCAGGTATCCCCTCCGGCCTTGCTCCACTGCCCGTCTTCCCACGTCGCTGCATGTGGATCTTCCATAGTTCTTTGCCCAAAACGTAGCTCGCCCGGCGTACTTTCCATATTGCATTCTCGTCCTCACACCGTTTTAGACAAACACAACCGTGTTGTTATCTTCCCTTAGGACAAGGAATATGCTTCTTTTTTGTCATCGCATGTGTCATCAACTGTTATTTGCCAGTAATTGTTTCCTTTCTACTCGTTGCTATTGCGACCTTTTGGTGAACTGCACAAATCACTTTTTTCTTAAGAGTGTTTTGTGCAGTTGTACTAAAATGTCACACGGGCAACGTCTCTACATTTCAGTGCGACTGCACAAAGGGAGATTGGTTTTGCTCTATCCTCCTCATCCAACTCCGAGCCTAATCTTCTCCAACTAGTTAGTCTTAAGAGAGACTGCAAAGGTGACCGGCTTCTATTTGTGTGTTTATTGTTTCATCAGCAGTCCTCTATTATCGTAATCACACTTAATATCTTTGGAACAGGGACGCTCAGCTCTATTTTAGTGGAACTGCACAAAATGATCGGAATGTTGCATGCTCCAGACAGCTACTTTTTTCCCCAACATGCCTTGTTGATTTAGACAGAGCTGGGGGGACGTTGCTGCCAATGAAAGCATGGATCAATTTTAATTTAACACCTTCTCACAACTCTGTCTTCAGTTGTGATGTAATTATTAGCTCTGATCTGCTAATAATTGACATGCATTAGCAAGGAAGTTAGTTTTTTATTGTTTCCGAAAGAGCATCGATGGCAAGACACGCGAAACAAAAGCTGAAAGCTCACACCATTGTACAATTTCATGTCGCTGGAAAATTATTGTATAGTACGTCAATTATGTAAACAAATGATGGAAGCTTGATAGCATTGCCAGAAGCCTCTTCATCATCCGGGTCCATGTGCCATGCACAAAAATATACTCCTTCGTTCCTAAATATTTGTCTTTTTACAAATTTCAAACGGGCATATTTTAGAGTGTAGATTCACTCATTTTGCTTCGTATGTGTACTCCCTCCGTTCCTAAATATTATATTCGTCTTTCTAGAGATTTCAACAAGTGACTACATACGGAGCAAAATGAGTGAATCTACACTCTAAAATATGTCTATATACATCCGTATGTGCCAGTCCATTTGAAATCTCTAAAAAGACAAATATTTGAGTAGTCACTCGTTGAAATCTCTAGAAAGACAAATACTCTGGAGTATATTTAAGAACCGAGGGGGTAGTGCACAACCGCATGGGAGACTCAGCCTGGTCATTGCGCCGCATTAATAGTGAGTAATGAGCAGTCAAATCATAAGCCCCACCTTTCCCACTGTAAGTTGCTCTGAAGAAGCAACCATCAATACGCTCTTCTTTGAATCTGCTCATACTGCTCCATCCGTCACTGTTTATACAGCGCGCTTCAGAAAAAAGAAAAAAATTCTACGGGACCAAGGCGACTAGCGATCGACCTGAAAAATAGCATTAATAATGCGTACACACATGCATGCAGTGCTTCCACCCCGGGTACACACATGCATGCACTTACTCCACTCCATAGTAGTAAAGTACATGGAGAGAAAATTGTGGACTTGATTGCGGTTACCACGCCCTAATTAATTGAGCATTAAACCAAACACGTCTAAAGTCTCTCTGGTGGTGGAAATGCATTGAGAGAAATGCATCATAATGAAGCGCGCCCTGTAAACTATGACGGAGGGAGGAGTAGTATGAAGGTGCAAAACCAAGTACGTGTATGGCCAGTCGGTCAACGCACCTCCTCTTGGCATATCACTGACATGTGGGACAGGAGTGTGAGCAAACCGATCTCAATTGACGGCAAAGAGCCAACCCGCCATTCCTTGAGAGAGACGAGGAGCGAGGACACACAGATGGGCTCGCACGGAGGCCAAGATATATTCGAGCATGGTTGGTTGATTGATATCATTCATTACATGTTGGGCTGCCGTTTTCCGCCCTTCTCTGGAATAAACGTGTACTTTATCAGAGATAAAAAAATAAGAGTACAGACGCTCCTCACCATGCGGTTCTAGTAGTGGTACTACTCGTACTACTGCGCTTGGCTCTTCGCCTCTTCGTGAAGTCGAACAATGATGGTACTCCGCATGTTGGGTACTACAATGTATGCCTCTGACAATCTGACACCGAATGGACTGATGCATGTCCACCGAGGGTAGGTTGCATTAGTCAAAAGGCGTAAGCGAGCTTCACCTTGTCCTGCAAGCTTCTCCTCGTTCTGCGAGTTGACGGGACACACCAAAAAGTAGTGCTAGTCCATACTCCCTCCTTTCCGGTTAATATGGCTTAATCTTTTTTGCGGGTAAATGAGAGAGCTTTATTCATATATAAGCATTCTTAGGACGATCAGCCAAGACACTGGTCACTAGGAAGCGAGGTACCCCGCAAAAAAAGAAGTAGGAAGCGAGGTGTTTCATCAAGCCAGCTCTCGGCCACATTCAAAGTGTAGCAAGCACGGTTCGCACGAAGATGCGCCGCAAGGTTTGCTGACCTGTTTACATGCTGAATAACAAAAAAAGAGGAAATATTACCGAGCGCTACTATTTGTAACAGGATATGAGCCAGAATCAAGCGAGAATTGTGGCGAGTGTTCCATGCAATCAACTTCCATTATCACATGCGAGAACCCTCTAAGAGAACCAAATGTGTTGAAGATTGCTTTATCACATTTTAAAATTATAATAAGAGTGCAGACGCTCCTCCATCCGGTTCCTAATACTAGTATAGTACGTACCTTTATAGATTATAGTAGTAGTACTAGTAAACTTTGCACTTGGCTGTTCGCCTATTCGGGAAGTCGAACAATAATAGCACTAGTAGTATAGTGTATGCTTCTGGCAATCTGACACCGAATTAACTGTTGCACGTCCACTGCCTGAGCGAGGGAGAGCTTGCATTAGTCAAAAGTTTCTCCTTGTCCTGCGAGCCACCGCGCGCAAGCTTCTCCCATCCTGCAACCTTCTCCTCGTTCGGCAAGTTGACGGGACACAGCAAAGTAATGCTAGTCCATACTGCCTCCTCTCCGGTTAATATGGCTTAATTTCAAACGAGATAAATACACTGTCTGTCACTGTATATTTGTAAAAATACGGTCAGTGGACTTCATAATACGCTTTTTGCGCTCAATATATATACTTTCTGGTGTTTATACGGTCACTAGCTCACCCTGACTGAGTATGTGTGTGCATGCACGTGTAGGTTGAGCACTTGAGCGTGACCGTGTGTGTTCCGTCGTGTGCTCGGACATGCATGCATTAGGGCGTCGTGCGCATTTTTGCGTCCATGTGTACGTGTGACTGTTGCATACACGTAGGGGGAGTACGTGTAGGGGCCACTAAGGAGCAGTCAAATCACACAGTAAGTTAGTCGGAAGAAGTAACCATCATTTCACTCTTGAATGACACGTACGCAATATAAAATTGTTGATATGGAGAGAAAAAGAAAACTACTATATATACACTAGCAGGAGCCTAAGCTACAAGCCTGCTTGCTTAGGTTGCTCTCTTCACAAGCATAGAATGACGGGCCTGATCCCGCAGCTGGGGGAAGGGAACAATGTTCTGCGTAGACGCGGTCGACATCGGCGAGGGAGAAACCCCACAGTCGGTGCATCCCAATCGGGGGTCACCGCGGTATGGGCCGATGTCGCGTCCCAACCGCCCTTCTAGCTACAGCCCAACGTCCCAGGTAGTCCATCTTCCTTTTGGAGCCGGCTTGCTCCACTGCCGTAGCTCCATCTCCATGTCGATCTTTCTCTACTTCTACCGTCTTCTACTTGTGATGAGTTTATGTCTGATGAACTAGTGCCAGTACTATTATTCTAATCACACTTCTTCAATATCTTTGCCATCAGGGATGCTCAGGTCGATTTTAGTGGAACTGCACAAAAGCATCGTATGATCCGAGGGTGCCAGCCGTCTTTCCTTCGACAGGTTCTACCTGGCCAGGAAATTAAATCATGTTTAGGGTTTAGGGTTTAAGTTGTAGTGACCCCATCAGTAGTTTTTCTTTCGTACATGCTCTCACAACTTTTTTCTTTAGTTGTGAAGTAAATATTGGCTATGATCTGTGAATCATTGAGATGCATCAGCATGCGTGTTAGTTTTCCTTTGTATTTGATGGAATGTTGTAACGGGGCAACCTTGGTATAGGAATGAAAATGGAGTGGAAAGTTTCCGTTTTTCCGGAGAAAAAATGGAAACGGAGAGAAACCAACATTTCATTTCGTTGGATCGCGCCATCGAGCAAAACCAACGTTTAAATCACGTCTGTCGTGTTCGTGTCTCGCCCTCCTCCACGGCTCGACCCCTCACGGTCGCTCGGCATGCCACTCACCGCAAACCGAGTATACGATAAATTTCCCGCCTGCTTGTCGATGGATCGCGCCATGGAGTACTAGCACTACTGGAAGAGATTGACGAGTTGGGGGAGGACAGCTAGCTGTAGCACGGACTCCCAATAACTTTTTACATGCATGTTGTAGCCGGCTATTGCGACCTTTGAACGCGGAGCAGCCGCGTGCACCCGGAAGCGGCGTGGGCAACGCTCTCTCGGCCGGCGCGCCGCTTCAATGCCGACACCAGTGAGAGGTCACATCCGCTCTGGCCAGGCATGAATGCGGCACTGACCATTTCGGGCGGGAAGCACGCGCGGGTGATGAAGAGGGTTCGGGTTGGTCAGGACCGGCCGTGGCAGCGGTCCGGACGCGCGCAAACAAGAGATGTTGTACGTTAATATTTTTGCGTATATAATTAACAACGTAAATAATGTGCCAGTTGGACAAATATGATTGGAGATGGAGATGGAAATGGAATTTTACGTAAACACAGATATGCATGTCTATGTCTATGTGTGTGTGCGCGACGACTCTCGCGACCTGGAAGCGGGGGCGTGTTTTTGATCGCGTTTTCTTTCTTGGTACGTTAGAAAAATTGTCCGCCGGTTTTCGTTTCTTTTTTCCGGGAACGCGCGTATTCTATTTAAAACCACTGCTATGGAGAGATTTTTTTACTCCATTATAGCCTCTTGTTTGATAGAGTTTCTCGCGTCCCGCTCTCTCACCCTCTCCATATCAAAACAAGATGATAGTGTCCACTCTATCTCTCTCCTCACCGGTGGTCATAGATCCGGCCGAATCCTGTCCGCTGCGGGAGGTGAGGAGGTGCAGCGTTGACGTTGTCGCCGTCGGCGACGGAGAAAGCCGATGCGCACCGTCCTCTCGGAGTCGGCGCTGGCGCGGACGAAGATTCTCTGCGCCCTTGTTTGCTGCCGTCGTGTGGGCAGATCCCGCCCGCCCGCCTAAACGACATCTCGCCCACCTGAGGTATAACTTCTTGTACTGGTCCAGCTCCCCAGGTCGCTGCGTGCGGGTTTTCTTCTATGCGACTACTCCCCAGCTCCCCATGCATAGTAGCTAGGGTTCATCGGTTGGTCCAACATCACCTACTAGTACTATTATAGAGGAAATGCCACTCGAAAAGTTGTCCTGATTTATGCCTCGGTGGAGGTATACATGTTGTTTCGACAAAAAGTACATGGTGGTTGTGCGGTCATTGTCCATATGGTGGTAGTACTATCACTGGTTAAATGAAGAAATGCTTTTTTTCTCGGGTATCCTGGTTTAGTTCCCATCAAGATAATTATGATGCTTCTGTTTGTTGGTACTTTTCATTAATTCTTATTGACAATTGAGATGTCGGTGCTAACCCTTTTTTATATTTTTGGAAACAGCGATGCGTGTCTCCATACCCGGGCATGTCTTCCTCAATTTTAGTGGAACTGCACAAAATTGGATGGCCATTGTTGTTCCGCCTCACTGTCCTCTGCCACGTGGTTCTTCCTTCCTCGAGCTTGATTACTGAGAAGAAACAGACCACAGTGAGGATTTGTTAAACTTCATAGGTGCCTCACCCAAACTTGATGCCAAATGGATGATGCATCACCACGATGACCTATCGATGCTATGAACCAAATGTTTCCTCGAAGAAGGATCGACGTTGGTACTAAGAGCATAAGTTTTGTATTGATTTCTAAGCCTTCTCACAACTTTGTCTCCAGCTCCCCTGTAATTTTATTTGTCCAGCTATTAACTTTGATTTAAAAAATGGTGTGGACTAAAAACCCGGATGGACGTAGTAGCCCTCCATTTTTATTTACTCTGCATATTAGATTTGACTGAAGTCAAACTTTGTAATACTCTCAAACCTTTCCGATAATTGAAATTAAAATTATTTATTTGTACACACTCTCACACGTTTCCGATAATTTGGCGCATGTGTGGTTGTTCACTTAAGGGAGGGTAGTGTACCACACGTGAAGGACAGGAAGTGTGACCAGGACACGTGGGCGTGGATCGTTAGTTCATTGGAAGTAGTACTAGTTTTCTTCACTGTACATTAAATAAAGAGTTTCGTTTCGTACTTACACAATTTAAAATGATTGTTATGGAGAGAATAAGAAAACCACTCCACTATATATTAGTCGTATACACGAGAGTACTATATGGACGCAGCTTCATTGACTTAGTGCACCTGCCTTTGGATTTATGACAGGTGGGCCCAAAATGTGGCTGGCTCACCTGTCATACAGCCAAAAGCAGGTGCAGTGAAGGTACCGGAGCTCAGTTCGTACTACAGTAGTATATATATAAGCGGGAGCCTCAGCGCTTGTTTGCTAGGGTTTGCACTCTCCACACGCTCGCCGCACTACATATATGTTACACGCTGGAGGCTCAGCGTTCATTTGCTAGGGTTTGCTATATTCATAGTCTCTCACCCTCTCTTCACCAGATCTAAACAAGACTGCGTCGGCCTCTTGTCTCTCTCTCCCCCCTCACAGCTGGTGAAGGAGGCGTCCGTATCCCGTCGCACCGGGAAGGGGAGGAGGTGCAGCGTTCACTCTATCGCCTTCGGCGAGGGAGGCAATCCACTGCCGGCTGCGCTGTTCTCTTTCACCCAGCGCCTGTGCGGGAGGGCCAGTGACCCCTTCTTCCTCACTGCCGTACGTAGTGTGGGAAGATCCGGCCTCCCGCCGCACGCCTTGCCACATCCCGACGACCCTAAGGTATAAGTTTGTTTGAAACCGTCGTTGCTCTAGCTGCATGTGGATCTTTTTCGATCTGTAGTCGAATATAGGTCTTGGTTCAAAGAGGAAAGAAGGGTGCGGTGGGCTGGAGCAAGAATCTAGGACGTGGTTCAATGAGGAAAGGAGGGGCAGAAAGTAGTATAGACTGGCTATCCAGCCGCTTTATAGGTCGAAAAGGGAAAAAGGGGGTAACCCAGTACACACATCTGTAAGGAACCGATCTCTTTGTTGAAAAGGGAAAGAAACTGGGGGGTCGGGTAGTTTGTGCAGCACTAGATTTGCTGCCCTCACATAGGAAGAAGGTTCAAAGAGAACAAATATGGGACCAGCGCATATATGCTGCTTGGCTACATACTCTGCATCACCCATTTATACGTGTGGATGCACATGGTGCTGGCATGTCCCATACAACTATTTTGCTGTTGTTAATCTAAGAATGCCGCCGGAAAATTGAAGCAATGCCACTGTTAAAAGTAAATTACATTTTTTAACGAATGTTGTTTCAAGAGAATGTCTCTGTTAATATGAATCAATGCAACCATTTTAGAAATGCTACTGTCCTACTTTGTTTTCCATCCAAGATAAGTTAGATGCTTCTTTCTGTCACCGTTTGTTTCATCCTCCTTTATCGGCAAGTAATTGTTTCCTTTTTTGCCTCTGTTAAAACAGGGCTATCGATTCAACTTGTTGCTATTGCGACATTTTGCTTCGCTACTCGAAACACTTATGTTTTAAGAGTGTTTTGTGCAGTTCAACTTGAATGTCACACCGGTGACTTTGCTTAATTTTGGTGGAACTGCACAAAAGGAGATCGAGATCGTATTTTATCTTTGTCGTCTCATGAAAGGTCAGTACAGGCCTTCATCCACATGATTGTGCAGTGTGCTTTGAGATGTTGTGCTACTTGTATTGGTACTGTTTTAAATAAATGTTGAATTGAAGCTATTGTATTGCTGTCTTTTCCCATTAAGTAGTGAACAAAATTGGGACCAACCCAGACATGATGCTTGTTGCTTTGTTACAACAAACTCTGCATCACCCCCTTTATAAGTAGATGGAAGCACATACTGTTGTTGCGCCCACTCTCCCCTGGAACTGTTTATGCTTTTTGTTAATCTAATGCCGCTGGTAAAATTAAGCAATGCCACTCTCAGAATTAATTAACTACTGAATCTTAGTTCAAAACTGCAACACTTGTTAGGAATGGTACTATCCTGCTTTGTAGTTCTTTCTACATGTTTAACCAAGGTATTGTTAAGATAATGTCTCTGTTAAAATGAATCAGTTGCATTGTTTTAGGAATGGTACTTTTCTGCTTTGTCGTTCTTTATACATGTTGAAACAAGGCATTGTTAAGATAATGTCTCAGTCAATATGAATGAATCACACTGATGGAGAATTGCTACTCTCCTACTTTGTTTCCCATTAAGATAAAGTAGATCAGTAGATGCTTTTCTTCTGCGAGTACAAGTCATCAACCGTTATTTCTCAGTAATTGTTTCCCTTATACCTATTGTTGCTTACAGGGATATCAAAATTAAAGCTCGGTTTTATTCCGACTTCGATTTTAGTTGAACTGCACAAAAGGAGCCAATGTGTCCAAGGCAAACTGCTGCATTACTGGACCCAGTTGGTCGTTCCACTTTGCAGAAAGAAGCAGTCACTGTTTGTGCTACATTACAGAAGGAATGACCGAGAAGCTTTACAGAGTATTATTAGACACCGGTGACATGACTAGTCTACAGAGACCATTGGCAATTTAACAACACGTGGAGTGCCCTGGGCAAAAAGTGCCCAAACAAGTACAAGAAGCTACGACAGGACTCCACGATCATAGGCATTACATATTTTGAATGGGAAAAGCTTGTCAAAGTTTAATCATTGATGTTAGCAAGAAGACGTTAGTTTAATATATTGGAATTGGAAAACCGTGTCAAAATTTGCTCATTGATGTTAGCGAGAAGACATGCATTTGATATTTTTGAGTGGGACGCCCTTGCTGTGAGCAGCGTCGAGTGTTTTTTCCTATTCCTGTGTTCAGTTTAGAAGTAAATAGTTACTCTGCTGAGATATTCCTGTGTTAAGAGTTTGTTCTGAATATTGTCTATGTAATGCCAGGCCTTGTGTTTGATTGCAAAGTTGAGCTTGGAATGTTGTGGCATGCGGCATCACGAGCTGTTCACCGTGCCTCCTGAGAATAATGCTTCGTATTGTTTTGCATGTCGATCTAATGCCAGTGATTTGCTTGTTAAGAAGATCATCCTCTTCTGTTGTTTCCGTGCTTAAGAAGTTCATCGTCTGATGTTTCATTCATAGCCTATACGACAAGTCGGGTGGGTTAGACGTGAAACCATATGATCTTCCGACCAACTCATGATATTAGGCCGTGATTGGATCGTCGTTTTCCAACCAAAACCGCTTGTAAAACTGATGCTTGTAAATTAAAGCAGATGGTCTCGGACAAAGGCGCTTGGTTGGTCGATTTCGACTAGTAAAATATCGGAAGTACTTCACACACGATAAAAACGCTGAACAACACTCGGACGATTGCTAATCCAGCTGTTAGCTGCTGTTTCAGCCTTGCCCATGGACGGCATGATACGCACGTCGTGCATGTATCGTCTGGTAATGTCGTCCATATAGCAGTGCTCGTAATATATACATTGGTCCCTCAAATTACACGCGTAACCCGCCGGTTTTACTTACAGACCTCGGGCCCTCGGTTTCATTACGCCTGTATTTTACGCGTTGTTTCCGATGACGAGTAAATTACACTTGTATGTTAATACAGGTTTGAAATAAACTAGAGCTCCTAAGCGCGGCCTTACCGTTTCACGCCGTCTCAGTTTCTCGATGGTGCTCATAGGTGTCCGATGATCCTGGCTTCCTGAATGAGCAGCGGGCGCTATATCAGACCATCCGTAGGGCCCGCGAGGCCCTCTCCGTTGTCCTTCGAGTTGTTGCGCTCGCCGTGGCGCCGAGCATTGTTAACATCGTAAACGAACATGAGGATTCAGGAGATGACTTTATTTTGACTGGATGACACTAGGGACCCACTAGGGCCATAGCCGTACGTACGCAAGTGCCTCCTTATTATGTACAACTATATTTTTTTTTGCTTTCTCCTGGTTTCCTGACATCACGGTCCCACACCATTGTCAACCTATGTAGTCAAAATAAACGAGAGAATTGCACAAGGTGTGGACGACAGCTGGGACCAAGCAGCTCGAGCAGTATTTGTATTTTTGAGGCGTGAGCACTGCAGAGTTTTTCTTGGCGATGATTTCGTTGTTGTTCAGAGGAGAGCAGGGTATTAACTGGGCGGGCTGTGGCCCGTCTAGCCCAGGCCAGATATCCAGCCCAGATACTAATTTTTTCAAGATGAAAATGGCTAGCCCAGCTATACGTCTTTTTGAGGAATACCCAGGCAAGGTCAACTTGTTATTCTCCGCCCTGCTGGGCTGCAAATCTTTCCTAGGAGGGATGCATTAGGCTTAACAAGAAAATGGGCTTTAAAAAATAATAAATGGGATGTAATTATAAAAACTGGGCAGTAACTATAAAAAAATGCACCAAACACGAAATTAGTTTATAAAATATTATTTATGGATTTTGAAAATCTTAAATTTTCATTGTTGCGCGCGCAATGTTTCGTTGGATTTTTACGTAATACAAATTTATATTTAATCCAAATAGAAATTTCGGGATAAAAATATTTCGGATCCCATCAAAATGTGGGAAATTTTATTGAATTCTGTCTTCAACGGTTGGTTGAAATTATTAATCGTTGTCCTAGCTAGAAAATGGGCTGTACTTTTAACAAACTGTAAATGGGCTGTTGTAAATTCCATTAAATTCAAAAATGGGCTGTACATTCTTACAAAACGCAAATGGGCTATAAGTTCTCTACCACACACTTGTGGGCCTACTAAGTGACGCGTCCCCTAAAAAAATAAGTTGACGCGTATGCAAGGCTTTGTCAACTTATTATAGTCAACACACGGTTCTAGCAGCAGTGGCCGTTGGATGTCTATCCAACGGATGTCGTGCTTCTTCTTCAATCTCGGATATTCTTAGCTTCGGCCGCCCAAAAAATGATTCCTCCCCCTGACATCTGGGGCGCACCGTTTCGGAGGCTGACCTGTGGGCCTACTAAGTTGGAGCGTACCAAGGGCTTTGTCAACTTAGTCAATATAAATGATTCTAGTTTCAGTGACCGTACGATGTCCATCCAATGGCCATAGTGCTTCTTCAACCTCTGGTCTTCTTGGTCCAGCCGCCCAAAGCAGCGCCAGTCGTGCCGCCTGGTCCTGCCTCCCGTGGCCGGCTGTGCTGCCGCGGAGGTCTCACCGCCCCCATACTACTCCCACCGCTGGCCAGGCCATCCCTCCACTCACCCACACCCCCTGTTATTCTGCGGCGACGACAGCCTCACACCGCAGCCGAACCAGTGAACCCTAGTACTCCTCTCCGCGCGGGATTCCACTGCTGCGTCTTCCCCAGCTCCACGTTGTCCCCTTCCTAGGCCTCGCCATCGTGCACCGCCCTGGTGCTCTCGGCGCGGCGTGGTCAACATGGTGAACGACCGACTTCCATCGGAAGAGTACTGTACGTGGAGAGGCTGACAGCTGGGTCCACGGCGGCCGCAAGGAAGTGCCTCCTTATTACGCGCAAAATAATTATTCCTCCACCTGACAGCGGGGACCCACCAGACGGGCCACCAGTATTTTGCGAAAAAATCGTTTCCCCCTGACTGCTGGGACCCACCGGACGGGCCACCGTATTTTGCGAAAAAACATTCCTCCCGCTGTCAGCTCGGACCCACCGGAAGTGCCTCCTTATTATGCACAAAAAAATGAATACTCCCCCGGCTAGCTGGGACCCACCTTGGTGGGAGGCTGACTTGTGGGCCTACTACGTTGACTGGGACGAAGGGCTTTGTCAACTTAGTCAATATGAACGATTCTAGCTCCCAGTGACCGTACGATGTCCATCCAACGGCCGTAGTGCCTCTTCAACCTCTGGTCTTCTTGCTCCAGCCGCCCAAAGCAGCGCCGGTCGTGCCGCATGCTCCTGCCTCCCGTGGCCGGCTGTGCTGCCGCAGAGGCCTCACCGCCCCCTACTATTCCCACCGCTGGCCAGGCCCTGCGGCGACGGCAGCCTCACACCGCAGCCGAACCAGTGAACCCTCGTACTCCTCTTCGCGCGGGCTTCCACTGCCGCGTCTTCCCCGGCTCCGTGTCGTCCCCTTCCTAGGCCTCGCCATCGTCCACCACCGTGGTGCTCTCCGCGTGGCGTGGTCAACGTGGTCAAGGAACGACTTCCATCGGAAGAGTGCTGTACGTGGAGAGGCTGACAGCTGGGTCCATGGCCACAGCCCAGATTTTTTGTGATTTGCCAAGTAAGTCGCTTTGTCAGGCCTGTTGGGCTGCAAATCTTTCAAGACGAGGAGAGCTTTCATTCGTCTGGCCGAGAAAATGGCCCATCAGTAATGAGAAATGGGCTGTACATTTTTAAAACACATCAAACCGGCAATTAGTTTCAAATATCTTTTTTTTTCATTTCGAGATTTTGAATTACATTAATTTTTATGCATGGAGAATTTGTTGGATTTTATATTGATATACATTTATTTTTAAAATTAGTTTGAATGTGAGTCAAAATTTCGGGATTAAAAACAGTTCGGACCGCACCGAAATATGCAAAATTTCGTATAATTTTTTAACCGTGGCCACAATATGGGCTGTAATGCTAACAAAAAAATATGGGCTCCAAAAAAACCTTAATAATTAGCAAATGGGCTGTAAATTATTAGAAATAATGGCAGATGGGTTGTATGCTGTTTTCCACATATTTGAGGCTTTCCTAAAAAAAGGTTGACGCACAAGCAGTGACTGTTGGATGGCCATCCAACGGCCGTCGTGCTTCTTCAATCTCTGCTCTTCCTGCTCCAGCCGCTCAAACAAGCGCCAGCGGGACTGCCTGCTCCCTCCTCCCCACGGCCGGCTCTGCTGCCGCGCAGGCCTCACCGCCCCACCGTACTCCCATCGCTGGCCTAGCCATCCCTCTACTCACCCACACCTACTGTTATTCTCCGGCGACGGCAGACGAACCAGTAAACCCTCGTACAGTCGTACTCCCCTCCGCGTGGGAAACAACTGCCGAGTCTTCCCTGCCTCCGTGTCGTTCCCTTCCAAGGCCTCGCCGTCGTCCACCGCCCTGGTGCTCTCGGCGCGGCCTGGTCAACGTGGTCAACGACCGACATGCATCTGAAGTGGACTGTATGTGGAGAGGCCGACAGCTGGGTCCACGGCCGCACGCAAGGAAATGCCTCCTTATTACGTGCAAAATAATGATTCCTCCACCTGACATCAGGGACCCACCGAAAGGGCCTCTGTATTTCGCGAAAAAAGTTACCGCCGCTGACAGCTCGGACCCACCAGCTATATCTTCGCATGCAAGGAAGTGCCTCCTTATTACGCACAAAAAAATGAATACTCCCCCTGCTAGCTGGGACCCACCATGGTGGGAGGTTGACTTGTGGGCCTACTAAGTTGACTGGACGGGGGCCTTTGTCAACTTTAGTCAATATGAACGATTCTAGCTCCAGTGACCGTACGATGTCCATCCAACGGCCGTAGTGCTTCTTCAACCTCTGGTCTTCTTGCTCCAGCCGCCCAAAGCAGCGCCGGTCGTGCCGCATGCTCCTGCCTCCCGTGGCCGGCTGTGCTGCCGCGGAGGCCTCACCGCCCCTACTATTCCCACCACTGGCCAGGCCCTACGGCGACGGCAGCCTAACACCGCAGCCGAACCAGTGAACCCTCGTACTCCTCTCCGCGCGGGCTTCCACTGCCACGTCTTCCCCGGCTCCCCGTCGTCCCCTTCCTAGGCCTCGCCATCGTCCACCGCCTTGGTGCTCTCAGTGTGGCATGGTCAACGTGGTCAAGGAACGACTTCCATCGGACGTGGATTGTACGTGGAGAGGCTGACAGCTGGGTCCACGGCCGCAGCAAGGAAGTGCCTCCTTATTACGCGGAAAATAATGATTCCTCCACCTAACAGCTGGGACCCATCGGACGGGCCACTGTATTTCGCGAAAAAAAAGTTTCCCCCTGACTGCTGGGACCCACCAGCTACATCTTCGCACGCAAGGAAGTGTGTCCGGGCAAAAAAAACGATTCGCCCCCTTGACTGCTGGGACCCACCAGCTACATCTTCGCAGGCAAGGAAGTGCCTAACAGTCGGGACCCACCTGGTCGAAGCGTACGTAGCGTTGTCATTCTGGTCGCGAACGTGTACGTACATATATACTGGTGGATGTAGAGGCGCGCACGTATCGTAGTAGAGGCGCGTACGTGTCGTAGTAGAGGCGCGCACTTAGCATGTACACGTACGTACAGCGGCCAGGGTGCAAGAAAGAAAATACGGCCACGTATGTGTACATACGGGCGGGGTCTCGAACGCCTACTCGTGCATACGTACGGCCAGGGCTCGTGTACATGGCTGGGTCGAAACGGAGAAACGGCGTCGTCGCCGTGTTCATGGGGAGGCAACGAAATGCGTCGTGTTCATGGGGAGGCAACGGAATGCGTCGTGTTCATCGGGAGGCAACGGAACGCGTGGGAGCCAACCGGCTGGGTCGGAACGGAATGCGTCGTCGTGTTCATCGGGAGGGCTTGGACGGAACAACCGATGGAAACGAGGCCTGGCGTACCGCAGAACGGAGGAAATGGCCTTGTGTTCGACCGGCCACGTTTGAAACGGGATCCTGTTCATCGGGAGGGGTCTGGCGTACCGCAAAACGGAGGAAACAGACCTCCTACGGTCGAAACGGGGGTCCTGTTGATCGGGAGGGGTGTGGCGTACCGCAAAACGGAGGAAACAGACTTGTGTTGGAGCGCTACGGTCGAAACGGGGTCCTGTTCATCGGGAGGGGTGTGGCGTACCGCAAAACGGGACTCCACGGGATACTGTTCATCTCCATCGTCGAGCCCCTCCAGCCTCCACGGGCTACTGTTCATCCACCGTCGACCTCCTCTAGCCTCCACCTGCGACTGTTCATCCACGGGCTCTTGTTCATCCAGCCTCCACCACGCGCTACTCCACCGGCTACTGTTCAACTAGCCCTCTCCACGGGCTCCTGTTCATCCAGCCCTCCACCGTCTACTGTTCATTCTGCCCTCCACGGGTGGTCCTGTTCATCCTGCCCTCCACGGGGTCCTGTTCATCCAGCCCCAACCGGCTCAATCGACCGGGGTCCTGTTCATCCAGAGGCAACACCACGGGGTCCTGTTCATCCACCCCCACCGGGAACTGTTCATCCAAACCCCCCCAGCAACGCTCACTGTTCATCCAGAGGCAGCATCGATCGGCTTCAGTTAGCAGCAGTAGTGAAGGAATCGCTCGATCGGGTTCAGTTAACAGCCATCGATCGATCGCTCGGGTTCAGTAACGCGTAGCCTGCAGTGCAATCGCTCGGGTTCAGTTAGAGCCCAACGCCTCGCTCGGGTTCAGTTAGAGCCAATGCCTCGCACACACGCGCGTACGTGTACGAGAGAAACGTGCATCGCTCGGCCCCCGACCTCCCACCGTAACCGGGAACTCCCCGAAATTTTCCTCGCCCCCGCTTCTACCACGGGTTTTTCCGTCATGGACGGCCCAAAGAATGTCATGCAGCTGCGTCTCCGGCCCACCCAGGACGAAAAGCCCATTTTCTGTCATGATTTTTTGTCATAGAAGTAGGAGCCCACCACATCTATGATGATACCGGGTTTTGTCACAATTATCGTCATAGAAGTGTCATATGTATGACAGGAAAAAAATCGTTCGGCCCAAAATGTCACGGATGTGTATTTTTTTTGTAGTGATAGCGTCCCCAAGCTTGTGGCTTTGTATATCATTAGCATGATGGATATTCAAGGAATTCGTACTAACAACATTGCAATCATGCTCATCATACAAAGATTTAGTGCCAAATATTCTAATGCATTCTTCTTCTAGCACTTGAGCACAGTTTTCCTTTCCATCATTTTCACGAAAGATATTAAGAAGATGAAGCATATGAGGCAAACTCAATTCCATATTTTTTTTGTAATTTTCTTTTATAAACTAAACTAGTGATAAAACAAGAAACTAAAAGATTTGATTGCAAGATCTAAAGATATACCTTCAAGCACTCACCTCCCCGGCAACGGCGCCAGAAAAGAGCTTAGTTGACGGGGTGTGAGTGCCGCTTACCTAGCCTCCCCGGCAACGGCGCCAGAAAAGAGCTTGATGTCTACAACGCAACCTTCTCCTTGTAGACGTTGTTGGGCCTCCAAGTGCACAGGTTTGTAGGACAGTAGCAAATTTCCCTCAAGTGGATGACCTAAGGTTTATCAATCCGTGGGAGGCGTAGGATGAAGATGGTCTCTCTCAAACAACCCTGCAACCAAATAACAAAGAGTCTCTTGTGTCCCCAACACACCCAATACAATGGTAAATTGTATAGGTGCACTAGTTCGGTGAAGAGATGGTGATACAAGTGCAATATGGATAGTAGATATAGGTTTTTGTAATCTGAAAATATAAAAACAGCAAGGTAACTAATGATAAAAGTGAGCATAAACGGTATTGCAATGCTAGGAAACAAGGCCTAGGGTTCATACTTTCACTAGTGCAAGTTCTCTCAACAATAATAACATAGTTGGATCATATAAATATCCCTCAACATGCAACAAAGAGTCACTCCAAAGTCACTAGTAGCGGAGAACAAACGAAGAGATTATGGTAGGGTACAAAACCACCTCAAAGTTATTCTTTCCGATCAATCCATTGGGCTATTCCTATAAGTGTCACAAACAGCCCTAGAGTTCGTAGTAAAATAACACCTTAAGCCACACATCAACCAAAACCCTAATGTCACCTAGATACTCCAATTTCACCTCAAGTATCCGTGGGTATGATTATATGATATGCATCACACAATCTCAGATTCATCTATTCAACCAACACATAGAACCGCAAAGAGTGCCCCAAAGTTTCTACCGGAGAGTCAAGACGGAAACGTGTGCCAACCCCTATGCATAGGTTCATGGGCGGAACCCGCAAGTTGATCACCAAAACATATCAAGTGAATCAATAGAATAACCCATTGTCACCATGGTTATCCCACGCAAGACATACATCAAGTGTTCTCAAATCATTAAAGACTCAATCCGATAAGATAACTTCAAAAGGAAAACTCATCCATTACAAGAGAGTAGAGGGGGAGAAACATCATAAGATCCAACTATAATAGCAAAGCTCGCGATACATCAAGATCGTGCCAAATCAAGAACACGAGAGAGAGAGAGATCAAACACGTAGCTACTGGTACATACCCTCAGCCCCGAGGGTGAACTACTCCCTCCTCGTCATGGAGAGCGCTGGGATGATGAAGATGGACACCGGTGAGGGTTCCCCCCTCCGGCAGGGTGCCGGAACAGGGTCCCGATTGGTTTTTGGTGGCTACAGAGGCTTGCGGCGGCGGAACTCCCGATCTATTCTACGCAAGACATACATCAAGTGTTCTCAAATCATTAAAGACTCAATCCGATAAGATAACTTCAAAGGGAAAACTCAATCTATTACAAGAGAGTAGAGGGGGAGAAACATCATAAGATCCAACTATAATAGCAAAGCTCGCGATACATCAAGATCATGCCAAATCAAGAACGCGAGAGAGAGAGAGAGATCAAACACATAGCTACTGGTACATACCCTCAGTCCTGAGGGTGAACTACTCCCTCCTCGTCATGGAGAGCGCCGGCATGATGAAGATGGCCACCGGTGAGGGTTCCCCCTCCGGCAGGGTGCCGGAACAGGGTCCCGATTGGTTTTTGGTGCCTACAGAGGCTTGCGGCGGCGGAATAGGGTCCCTATTCTACTCCCCGAAGGTTTTAGGGTATATTGGTATATATAGGAGGAAGAAATACGTCAGGGGAGCCACGAGGGGCCCACGAGGGTGGAGGGCGCGCCTAGGAGGTGGGCGCGCCCCCTGCCTCGTGCCTTCCTCGTTGATCCCCTGACGTGCACTCCAAGTCTCCTGGATTGCTTTCTTTCCAAAAATAACTTCTCCGAAGGTGTCATTCCGTTTGGACTCCGTTTGATATTCCTTTTCTTCGGAACACTGAAACAAGGGAAAAAACAGGAACTGGCACTGGGCTCTGGGTTAATAGGTTAGTCCCAAAAATAATATAAAAGTGTAAAATAAAGCCCATAAACATCCAAGATCGATAATATAATAGCATGAATACTTCATAAATTATAGATACGTTGGAGACGTATCATAGTGCGCTAAAATCATACCCACACAGGCGTCTCCTGCCAAAGTTTGATGAGGAGCTCGTTGACGACCATGACCAACCCCCTAGTGGCCGGGATAGGCCAATGCAGGAGAACACCAATGACCGGCCACCTCCACGCCATTATGGCAAGGACCCGTGGATTACCTAGATCCTCACGACGTTAGACGTCGCATTGAGGCAAATCGGGCACCTCCTCGGTCCATCTACTTATCAATAGGATGCGCACCCGCCGGGCTTGACGGCTACGTTGCCTGGATGGACAGGAACGGCCGTGCCCGAAACTAGGCCCACTCACGGCTCTCTCCCGACTTCCGACGAGATGCTCCTCGGTTCCGAGGTCCACCCGATCCGCATCATAGACAGGGTGATGGAACATCAATTCCCAGAAGGATTTAAGCGCATCAAAATAGAATCATACGATGGCACTACCGACCCAGCAATATGGATCGAGGACTTCCTTCTCCACATACACATGTCCAACAGAGATGATCTCCACGCCATTAAATATTTGCTGCTCAAACTAAAGGGGCCAGCTAGGCATTGGCTTAACAGCCTGCCTCCTCATTTTATTGGCAGCTGGGAGGCCCTAGAGGATGCCTTTCGAGCAAACTTCCAGGGCACGTACGTCCGAGCTCCGGATGTTGAAGACCTCAGCCGTGTCACCCAGCAGCCAGGTGAATCAGCCCGGAAATTCTGGAACAGGTTCCTCACCAAGAAGAACTAGATCATAGACTGGTCCGAAGCCAAGGTCATTGCCGCATTCAAGAACAACATCTGAGATGAATGGTTGACCCACCAGCTCAACCAGGATAAGTCGACGACTATGGCGGCCCTCACCTCATTGATGACTCGCTTTTGTGCGGGAGAGGACAGTTGGCTCACTCGCAGTACTTGCTACTTCTTGAGCTTGCGTTGGTTTTTCCCTTGAAGAGGAAAGGGTGATGCAGCAAAGTAGAGATAAGTATTTCCCTCAGTTTGAGAACCAAGGTATCAATCCAGTAGGAGGTACGAATAAGTCTCCAATCTATGCACCTACATAAACAATCAAACACTTGCACCCAACGCGATAAAGGGGTTGTCAATCCCTTCAAGGCCACTTGCAAGGATGAGATCTGATAGAGATAGATATAAAAGATTACTAAAACGTAAAACAAAGTAAAAAACAAATAAATTGCAACAAGTTTTTTTTGGATTTTTGGTTTTATAGATCTGAAAATATATGATGGAAAATAGACCCGGGGGCCATAGGTTTCACTAGAGGCTTCTCTCTTGAAAGAAAACATACGGTGGGTGAACAAATTACTGTTGAGCAATCGATAGAAAAGCGCAAAGTTATGACGATATCCAAGGCAATGATTATGAATATAGGCACCACGTCCGTGTCAAGTAGACCTAAACGATTCTACATCTACTACTATTACTCCACACATCGACCGCTATCCAGCATGCATCTAGAGTATTAAGTTCATAAGAACAGAGTAACGCTTTAAGTAAGATGACATGATGTAGAGGGATAAACTCAAGCAATATGATGAAAACCCCATCTTTTTACCCTTGATGGCAACAATACAATACGTGCCTCGCTACCCTTTCTGTCACTGGGTGAGGACACCGCAAGATTGAACCCAAAACTAAGCACCTCTCCCATTGCAAGAAGAATCAATCTAGTTGGCCAAACCAAACCAATAGTTCAGAGAGAAATGCAAAGATATTTAATCATGCATATAAGAATTCAGAAAATACTCAAATAATATTCATAGATATCTGATCATAAATCCACAATTCATCGGATGTCGACAAACACACCTCAAAATAATATTACATCGGATAGAACTCCAAGAAAATCGAGGAGAACATTGTATTGAAGATCAAAGAGAAAGAAGAAGCCATCTAGCTACTAGCTATGGACCCGTAGGTCTGTGGTAAACTACTCACGCTTCATCGGTGGGGCAATAGAGTTGATGTAGATGCCCTCCATGATCGAATCCCCCTTCGGCAGGGTGCCGGAAAAGGCCCCAAGATGGGATCTCACGGGAACAGAGGCTTGCGGTGGTGGAAAAGTATTTTCGTGGGTGCCTCTAATGGTTTGGGAATATTTGGGAATTTATAGGCCGAAGAGTAGGGTTATTGGACTCCCGAGGGGGCACAAGCCAGGGCCCCCCTAGGGCCTGCCCCGAGGGCTTGCGGAGCCCTCGGGACTCTTCTGCCTTCCTCTCCAAGCTCAGTGGATGTCTTCTGTCCCAAGAAAAATCATGACGAAAGTTTTATTCCGTTTGGACTCCGTTTGATATTCCTTTTCTATAAAACTCAAAACAAGGAAAAAAACAGAAACTGGCACTGGCTCTAGGTTAATAGGTTAGTCCCAAAAATAAAATAAAATAGCATATTAATGCATATAAAGCACCCAAAACAGATAACATAATAGCATGGAACAATAAAAAATAATAGATACGTTGGAGACATATCAGTACTCACAGCAGCGAGGCAGGCACCTCAGAAACACGCGACGCCAATGGAAAACCCAAGCGCAACAAAAATAAGCGCAGGAATAAAAATGGCAGAAGCGATACGGAAGATGCTGCAGTCAACGCGGGGTTCACTGGACCTAAATCCGGACGGAAAAGGAATCCCTTTAAGGGAAAGAAGACGGACCTAGCCAGCTCGATAGGATCCTAGACCGGCCATGCCAAGTCCACGGCACCCAGGACAAACCAGCAACCCCCACCAATAGGAATTTTTGGGTCTTTAAGCAAGCTGGCAAGGTCGCGACAGAGGGTCAAAGTAAAACCCAAAATTGCAGCGAAGACGAGGAGGAACCTCGGCGGCCCAATAATGGAGGCTAAAAGAAGTTTCCAGATGATGTAACTAAGGTCAATATGATCTATGTTACTCACATCCCCAAAAGGGAAAGGAAGCGTGTACTTTGGGATGTCTACGCTTTGGAGCTAGTCGCCTCGAAGTTTAACCCCTGGTCGGCTTACCCGATCACATTTGACAAACATGATTACCCGACCAACATCAGGCATGGCGGATCCGCGACGCTCATCCTGGACCCAATTGCCGAGGGTTGCCATCTTACACGCGTCCTGATGGATGGAGGAAGCAGCTCAACCTCATTTACGAGGACGCGGTTAGGAAGATGGGCATAGACTCATCCCGGATCAAGCCGAGCACCACCGCTTTTAAAGGTGTCATCCCAGGCATCGAAGCCCACTGCACGAGAACGATCACCCTGGTGGTAGTCTTTGACTCACCCTAGAACTTCAGAAGCGAGGATTTAATCTTCGACATCATCCCGTTTCGAAGGGGATACCACGCGCTCTTAGGGCGGATAGCCTTCACACGCTTTAATGCAGTCCTGCATTATGCTTATCTCTAGCTCAAAATGCTAGGACCCAACGGCGTTATCATAGTTAATGGTAACACTGAGCGCTCACTCCAGACGGAGGAGCAGACCGCGGCTTTCGCAGCCGAGGTACAGGTGTCCGAGGAGGTGGCCGACAGCGATAAATGCATCGCTAGCTCTTCGAAGCGAATGTGGGCTACACAAATCGACCTCGGCCACGTACCCCCGCACCCTAAATAGGGATGCAGGCTCCTTGCGTGCCCTCTCTGGATGGGGCACTACGTCCCCAGGGTGCATAATTTTGCACTCAAGATTCCCTGGGCCACAGAGGAGCTAAAATTCATTAACACACCGGAACAGCTCGACCAAAGACCGACGTGGCTTCAAGACTTCATCTCAGTAGGTCTTTGTCAAAGAACTAGCAAGTATGACTTCACCAATGTGGCTTAGACCACACAGTAGACTCTTGCAAGACGTCCTTCAAGGGGCTCGGCCTACAAGCACCTGAGGCATATAAAGGGCCGAAATTACACCAGTCCTACTTAAATCACTACCGTTCATGACGCCAAGCTGGTCACAGCCCGGAAGCGCAGACATGCGGCAGGATGCGGCTCGGGCTCTTAAAGCCCGATGTTAATATCTGCCCTGTATTTTTCTTCCTCACGCACTCCCTTATGTTGTATTATTTTCAGTTTCTCTCATAGTAGCTCGGCATGTAACAACTTGAAGATTATAAAAATAAAAAACTATGCCCTCTAAAGGTATTACCTACATTCATGTTCAAGCATTGCCTTTGCACTACAAGAATGTCTTTCAAGATACAACCGTTAAGGAGCCTTGTTCCCCTGCTTTACAAGTACGAAGTGCTCAACATCTTAGATTTTGGCTTTATATGCATCAGTTTTGAACCTAGATTTTGGTCAATAGTTGGGTTACTCGGCTCCTTTGTGTACCCCTTACATTGCCGGTGAATTCGGCTAAGGGTGTAACGGGAGAACCGCTGCGATTGTGCCGCCAGGTTAATTGGCAGAGCGCCTCAGTGGAGAAAGTCATAAACTGACTATCTAGGTAGGCACAAACTAGTCGGCCAACCATGGACCGCGTTAAGCGACGTGACGATAGAGATCACCCATGTTAGATGAAGGGCTTTACCTTTTTAGCCAAAGTGTGTCATGGTTTAGAGCTCGGCTTACTAAGCCGACCACTTCCCACACGGAGGGCTCATCATCAGCCCCCATAGTCAAACTCCTAAGACTAAGTGAAAGTTCTCAAGTCACTATAAGTCTGATTGGCTGGTTCCTATGAGTAGTGATCGCCTCCGGGTACTGAGACGTCGGCCAAAAGGGTCAAAACTGCATCTCGGAACACCCTTTGTATATTCTACGCTGGGGCAAAAGCTGATGACTGGCCACTTTCAGTTTTAAAAACGGTCACACAGGAGGTAAAATAATTGAAATTGTACATACGAAGGGATTTAAAGCCATACTCATTCCACAAAATGATAAGTTTTAAACATTTCATAACTTCGGCATTTCGAAGTACTACCTAGTAATACAAAGTGTCCTTTGGACACATGACCTCAGTGACCCGGGTTCCTTCCTCCACCCCGGGATAAAATTGCTCTGCGGTGCGCTGCTTGTCTGCCGGAGGACCTGTGGCCACTGCCACCGCATCGACCTTGCGGAAGTGCGTGTTCACGCAGGCATATGCCCTCCGCACTCCTTCAAAGCACGCGGACCTCCTCTAGCTATCGGCACACGAGACAGCCCCATGCAGGCACATCACGAGGCTGAAGCGGCTGGTTGGAAGGGCTTCGGTAGGCCACAGCGCGACGCAGAGGTCTTGAAGCGCCTGTCTCGCCATGCGGAGTAACTCTGCCAGCTGCTTCATTTGATTGTTCAGCAGCTGCGACGCTGAAGACCCCGGGAACCGCCCCCATAAGGCCTTCTCCACCTCGTGACTCCCCAACTAGTCAAAGTGCGCAACGGCATCCGCCACGCTCTGCGGGAGATCCGCGAAAACTTCTGCAGAATGCCACAGCTGGGTGAGCTCGACGCACCGTTTGCTGCCAAACACACACTACAATAAGTATTGCTTACCCAAGTTGATTTGATCCAACTGCTGGAGCACCTCGTGATCCACCCGGGCCGCGGTCTTGAGGTCGGAATGGGCAAGCTGGATATTTTCAAGCTCCTCCTTCGTTCGCTGCCCTTCCGCCCAAAGCTTGTCACGTGCTTCGAACATGCCCTTCTGGGTCTCTTCGACCTCAAGACCCCGCGCTTGGTCCTTGTCCCCGGCCACCTTCTCGGTGACTCGGGGCTTCTCCGCCTCCGCGGCCGCAGCCTCATGCTGCTTCACCTCCTATCGAGCTTTCTCGAGCTCAGCTTTGAGCGTCTCAAGCTCAGCTAACGCTGATGACATTGAAACAGTTCGGCCTTAGCTTTCAAACTAGCAAGACATATCATAACTCTTTCGCGCAAAGTATCATGCAAGTTCAACTTGCTTACCTTGAGACTGCTCGAATATCTGGTTCACCAGGTTGAGGTCCTCCTAGTAGCTCTCAAGCTTCTGGTTCATGTCCACAATCTCCTCAAAGACGGAGTTCAGAACCGAGGTCAAAACCTGCCAGAAAAAATCCTTATTATAAAGCCCACAGTCAAATTATTGAAGCTCCAGGACGACTTCCTTAAGTAGCGCCCTGGGGGCTACATGATAGGCTCCTACTAAATTATACGACCCCAATGCCGGTTTCTTGAAACCTTGGGCTCGGGAGCTACTCACTCAGTAAGCCGTTTAGAAGGTTGTGATAACATGTATTCGGACAGGTGCATAAATCTTTAAAAACCAACCAAATAGAAGGATAGAAGCATACCTCGAAGCTCATTACGAGGTTCTTAAAACCCTCATGCAGGCCGGCCCATAAGGACCGGAAGCCCTACAACGCCACGCCTATCAAGGCACGGTGCTCTTCCTTAAGGGAAGAGCCCTTCAGGGTCTCCTCCACCTCCTCGGTCCACCCCGCGCCAGTCCATCCTTGGGCAGTGGAAGAGGGTGGCGGGACGACCTCGGACCTAGGCACCGATATGCCGGCCCGAGTGATCTACACCTGCATTGGCGGAGCCGAAGCAGATATTGGCTGGACCGATGACTGGCCCCGCCCCTCTTCGACGACCTCGGGGTGCTTCTCCCCTGGTCTTGTTGGGCCGAGGTGTCCACCCCGGCCATGACGACCACCTCGTCGGCCCTCGTCATGTCAACTCGGGGACAGGGTGGATGTCGCCTCCCCTAGCCCGTCATGTGCTGTGGGAGGAGCAGAAGGCTCTGGAGTCCCACTGGCGGATGGAAATCCGCTCGAGGAACCGCTGGGGATCACACTTGGCGGACTGCGTAAGAAAGGACACTTTATGAATTTACCATTATCGAGAGGACTTATTAAGAATGCAAGTCAACGGCTTACCTTCGGGGAGCCGACTTCTTCCTCCCCATAGCAAGGAGGTCCTCTTTGAGTCATCAAAGAGCTTGAATCTCTTCGGCGACTTGCCGACGGCCCGGGCCAAGGTCCTCCTCGGCCTCTTCGAGCCCTTGGGCAGCTTGCTGGCTTTAGCGTCCTCAAACGCTGCCTTCTTCCCTTTCGGGGGAGAGTTCTCTTCTTCATCATCCTCCTCCGTGTCGCTATCATGGGCAGAGGAGGTGTGGGTCCCCTCGGACTGGGTGGCCGAGGTCTCCCGAGCCCGAGCACTCGCCCTGCCTTTTAGGGACTTCGTCCCTTTCGGGGCCACCGATACGTCTCCAACGTACCTATAATTTTTTATTGTTCCATGCTATTATATTATCTATTTTGGATGTTTTATATGCATTAATATGCTATTTTATATTATTTTTGAGACTAACCTATTAACCTAGAGTCGAGTGCCAGTTTTAGTTTTTTTCCTTATTTTTGAATTTTACTGAAAAGGAATATCAAGCGGAGTCCAAATGGAATAAAACTTTCATGATGATTTTTCTTGGACCAGAAGACACCCAGAAGACTTGGGGAGGGGTCAGAAGACTCACGAGGAGCCCACAAGCCCTCAGGGCGGGGCCCCCAGGCTTGTGGACCCCTCGGGAGTCCCCCAACCCTAATCTTTGCACTATAAATTCCCAAATATTCCCCCAACATCACAAGCATCCACGAAAATACTTTTCCGCCCCCGCAAGCCTCTGTTCCCGTGAGATCCCATCTTGGGGCCTTTTTTGGCACCCTGCCGAAGGGGGATTCGGTCACGGAGGGCCTCTAAATCAACCTTGCTGCCCTTCCGATGAAGCGTGAGTAGTTTACCATAGACCTACGCGTCCATAGCTAGCAGCTAGATGGCTTCTTCTCTCTCTCTCTTTGATCTTCAATACAATGTTCTTGGAGATTTATCCAACGTAATATTCTTTTGCGGTCTGTTTGTTGAGATCCGATGAATTGTGGATTTATGATCAGTTTATTTTTGAATATTATTTGAGTCTTCTCTGAATTCTTTTATGCATGATTAAGATATCTTTGTATTTCTCTTCGAAATATCAGTTTGGTTTGCCAACTAGATTGATTATTCTTACAATGGGAGAGGTGCTTAGTTTTGGGTTCAATCTTGTGGTGTCCTCACCCAGTGACAGAAGGGGTAGCGAGGCACGTACATGTGGTGTGTGAACAAGGAAAGTTGTGTACCATAGTCAGTAGCTAGGTATGGATAGGGAGGCATTGTTGCCATCAAGGATAAAAAGATGGGGTTTATATCATATTGCTTGAGTTTATGCCAATACATCATGTCATCTTACTTAAAGTGTTACTCTTTTCTTATGAACTTAATATTCTAGATGCATGCTGGATAGCGGTCGATGTGTGGAGTAATAGTAGTAGATGCAGAATCATTTCGGTCTACTTGTCACGGACCTGATGCCTATATTCATGATCATTGCCTTAGAGATCATCATAACTATGCACTTTTCTATCAATTGCTCAACAGTAATTTGTTTACCCACCGTATGTTTTCTTTCAAGAGAGAAGCCTCTAGTGAAACCTATGGCCCCCGGGTCTATTTTCCATCATATATTTTCAGATCTATAAACCCAAAAACCCAAAAATACCTTGCTGCAATTTATTTGTATTTACTTTAGTTTTCTCTTTTATTTATCTTTTATACCTATCTCTATCTGATCTCACTCTTGTTCCTGACCGTGAAGGGATTGACAACCCCTTTTTCGCGTTGTGTGCAAGTGTTTATTTTTTTGTGCAGGTGCATATATTGGGGACTTGCTTGTGCCACCTACTGGATTGATACCTTGGTTATTAACTGAGGGAAATATTTATCTCTACTTCACTGCATCACCCTTTCCTCTTCAAGGGAAAAATCAACGCAAGCTCAAGAAGTAGCAGGAAGAATTTATGGCGCCGTTGTCCGGGAGGTTCTACATCAAGCCTACCAAGTACCCATCATAAACTCTCATCTCTTGAAATTACATTATTTGCCGTTTGCTCTCGTTTTCCTCTCCCCCACTTCTAAAACGTATTTAGAAAAATACAAAAATATTTGCCTTTGTATTCGCCTTCTTTCCTTCGTCTTTTCGTTTGCCCTTATGTCTTACTTGGTTTGTTTGCTCGTTGCTTGGTATAATTGTGTGTTTATTGAAAATCAGAAGCAAGGAGTTTATGGATCCTCATCCACTTGCTAATCTTTTTAAAAGATCCAACTATGATGAACCAATTGCTAGTGAGTTGAGTGCACTAGATTATCTTTATGAAGTTTTGCTTGAAATCCGTGAATCTGAATGCTGTGATGAAGTGCTTTATGAAGTGATTCACGATAGATCCTTGAATAAAAAGCATGATTGCAATGATGTTATTATAAATACTATCAATGTCAATTTTTCTAATAATATGCAAAACCCTAAGCTTGGGGATGCTAATTTTGCTATGTCCACTACTTATTGCAATGATCATGATTGGGGTGATAATATTTCTTATGATCTTGAAAATTTGTTTAAGCCTCATGATGAATATGATACTGATAATGATGTTTGCAATAATATTGAAAGTGGGTTTGGAAGAGTGTCGACTTTAGGAAATAATGATCCCAGTACTTTGGAGATTGATCAATCTTATGAATTTTTTGATAAAAGTGGGCTTGGAGAAGTAATGACTTTATTTTATGTTGATCCCACTATTTTGGAAGTGTGTGATAACCCACGGGTATAGGGGATCACAACAGTTTTTGAGCGTAGAGTATTCAACCCAAATTTATAGACTCGACACAAGGGGAGCCAAAGAATATATGAAGGTATTATCAGCTGAGTTGTCAATTCAACCACACCTGGAGATTATTTATCTGCAGCAAAGTGATCAGTAGCAAAGTAGTTTGATAGTTTTGATAGTAGTAATAGTAGCAACGGAAACAGTAACAATGATAGCAGTATTTTGTAGCAAGTGTAGTAGTGATGATAACAGTAGTAACTTAGCCAGAACAATATAAGATAAATTCGTAGGCATTGGATCGGTGACTTGTTGGATGATATTCATCATGAGACAGTTATAACCTAGGGCGATACGGCACTAGCTCCAGTTCGTCAATATAATGTAGGCATGTATTCCGTAAATAGTTATACGTGCTTATGGAAAGAACTTGCATGACATCTTTTATCCTACCCTCCCGTGGCAGTAGGGTCCATATTGGAAACTAAGGGATATTAAGGCCTCCTTTTAATAGAGAACCGGAACAAAGCATTAACACATAGTGAATACACGAACTCCTCAAACTACGGTCATCATCGGGAGTGATCCCGACTATTGTCATTCCGGGTTTGCCGGATCATAACACGTAGTAGGTGACTATAACCTTGCAAGATTGGATCTAAAACATGGATATAATGATGATAACATAAATGGTTCAGATCTGAAATCATGGCACCTGGGCCCAAAGTGACAAGCATTAAGCATAGCAAAGTCATAGCAACATCAATCTAAGAACATAGTTGATACTAGGGATCAAGCCCTAACAAAACTAACTCGATTACATGTTGAATCTCATCCAACTCCTCACTGACTAGAGAGCCTACGAAGGAATTACTCACTCCCGGTGGGGAGCATCATGGAATTGGCGATGGAGAAGGGTTGGTGATGACAAAGAATGAAGATCCCCCTCTTCGGAGCCCCAAACGAACTCCGGATCTGGCCTCCCGATGAAGAACAGGAGGTGACGGCGGCTCCGTCTCGTGGATCGCGATAATTCTTTCTCCCTGATTTTTTTCTGGAAAAATAGGATTTTATAGCGTCGGTTTCAGGGTCTGCAGGGCCACCAGGTGGGGACAACCCACCTGGGCGCGCCAGGAGAGGGGAGCGCACCCTGGTGGGTTGTGCCCACCCAGGGCCCCCTCTCCGGTAGGTCTTGGCTCCGGAAATTCTCATTTATTATATAAAAATTCCTCACAAAGTTTCGTTCCATTCTGAGAACTTTTATTTCTGCACAAAAACAACACCATGGTAGTTCTGCTGAAAACAGCGCCAGTCCGGGGTTAGTTTCATTCAAATCATGCAAATTAGAGTTCAAAACACGAGGAAAAGCGTTAGGAAAAGTAGATACGTTGGAGACGTATCAGTGTGTCAACTTTGCATGTATGTGGATCGTGAAGAGAAAATTTTATATAATAGCTATATTGTTGAATTTGATTATGATCCTACATGTAATTATTATGAGAGAGGAAAATATGGTTGTACAAATTTTCATGTCATTAAATTACCTCTCGTTATGTTGAGATTGCTATTGTTTCTTTCTTCTTCCTCGCATATGCTAGTTTTTGCTTGTCTTGATAATTTGTTTGATTATAAAATGTCTATGCATAGGAAGTATGTTAGACTTAAACTTGTTTTTTCACATGCTACATGATGCTCTCTTCGTGTTTCAATTGCTATATTTCATGTGAGCATCATAAAAATTATTAACGCCTAGCTAAAAGGCTTTAAAGAAAAAGCGCTTGTTGGGAGACAACCCAATATTTTTCTTTTCTGTTTTTATGAGATTACACATTTTTACTTCTGTAGTAATGGTTTTTTGGTGCTTTAATTAGTGTTTGAGCCAAGTAAGACCTTTGGGATGGTCTATGGTGATAGTTGATTTGATCTTGTTGAAAAACGGAAAATTTTGCGTCTGGTAGCAGAATTATTTAAAATCACAGAAGCGTGATAAAATTCTGAATGTTTTACAAAAGATTGATATACAAATTTCCTAGGCTGTCCTGATTTTTCAGAATTTTTGGAGTTACAGAAGTATATGAAGTTTCCAGATTACTACAGATTGTTCTGTTTTCGACAGATTCTTTTTTTTATGAATCTATCGGTAGTATAGTACATATTACACAAATAAAAATTAAGAATGAGTTCACAACAGTACCTAAAGTGGTGATTTATTTTATTCTACTAACGGATCTTATGAGTTTTCTGTTGAGTTTTGTGTTGTGAAGTTTTCAAGTTTTGGGTAAAGATTTGATGGACTATGGAATAAGGAGTGGCAAGAGCCTAAGCTTGGGGATGCCCAAGGCACCCCAACGTAATATTCAAGCACAACCAAGCATCTAAGCTTGGGGATGCCCCGGATGGCATCCCCTCTCTTGTCTTCAATCCATCGGTAAATTTACTTGAGGCTATATATTTATTCACCACATGATATGTGTTTTGCTTGGAGCGTCTTGGATGATATGAGTCTTTGCTTTTTAGTTTTCCACAATAATCCTTGTTGTACACACCTTTTGAGAGGGACACACATTAATCGTGAATTTATTAGAATACTCTATGTGCTTCACTTATATCTTTTGAGCTAGGCAGCTTGCTCTAGTGCTTCACTTATATCTTTTTAGAGCACGGTGGTGGTTTTATTTTATAGAAATTGATGAACTCTCATGCTTCACTTTTTTTTGAGATTCTTTAAACAGCATGGTAATTTTCTTAGGTTATGAATTTAGTCCTAATATGATGGCATCCAAGAGGGATATAATAAAACTTTCATATAAAGAGCATTGAATAATATGAGAAGTTTGATTCCTTGCATATTATTTTGAGATATCAAGATGGTGATATTAAAGTCATGCTAGTGAGTAATTGTGGATTGGTAGAATACTTGTGTTAAAGTTTGTGATTCCCGTTATGTGATGAAGTCAGAGCATGATTTTTTTTATTGCCATCCTTTGTGTGGAGGTCGGGAGCGTGCGATGGTTAACTCCTACCAACCTCTCTCCTAGGAGCATGCGCGTAGTACTTTGTTTCGATGACTAATAAATTTTTGCAATAAGTATGTGAGTTCTTTATGACTAATGTTGAGTCCATGGATTATACGCACTCTCACCCTTCCGCCATTGCTAGCCTCTCTAGTACCGTGCAACTTTCGCCGGTGCATTAAACCCACCATATACCCGTCCTCAAAACAACCACCATACCTACCTATTATGGCATTTCCATAGTCATTCCGAGATATATTGCCATGCAACTTCCACCGTTCCGTTTATTATGACACGCACCATCATTGTCATATTGGTTTGCATGATCATGTAGTTGGCATAGTATTTGTGGCAAGGCCACCGTTCATATTTTTTATACATGTCACTCTTGATCATTGCACATCCCGGTACACCGCCGGAGGCATTCATATAGAGTCATATTTTGTTCTAGTATCGAGTTGTAATTCTTGAGTTGTAAGTAAATAAAATTGTGACGATCTTCATTATTAGAGCATTGTCCCATGTGAGGAAAGGATGATGGAAGCTATGATTCACTCACAAGTTGGGATTAGTCTTCGGACTTTATAAAAAATAAAAGATGCCAAAGAAGCCCAAATAAAAAAAGAGGCCAAAGAATCCCAAACAAAAAAATGAAAAAATGAGAGAAAAGAGAGAAGGGACAACGTTACTATCCTTTTTCCACACCTGTGCTTCAAAGTAGCACAATGTTCTTCATGATAGAGATTCTTCTATTTTTCACTTTCATTACTAGTGGGAATTTTTATTATAGAACTTGGCTTGTATATTCCAATGATGGGCTTCCATAAAATGCCCTAGGTCTTCGTGAGCAAGCAAGTTGGATGCACACCCACTTAGTTTCTTGTTGAGCTTTCATACACTTATATCTCTAGTGCATCCGTTGCATGGCAATCCCTACTCACTTACATCAATATCAAGTGATGGGCATCTCCATAGCCCATTGATTTGCCTAGTTGATGTGAGACTTTCTCCTTCTTTTTGTCTTCTCCATAACCACCATATTCTATTCCACCATATATCCATGGCTCACGCTCATGTATTGTGTGAAAGTTGAAAAAGTTTGAGAACACCAAAAGTATGAAACAATTGCTTGACTAATACCGGGGTTGTGCATGATGAAATACTTTGTGTGATGAAGATGGAGCATAGCCAGACTATATGATTTTGTAGGGATAACTTTCTTTTGCCTTGTTATTTTGAGAAGACATGATTGCTTTATTAGTATCCTTCAAGTATTATTGTTTTTATGTCAATATTAAACTTTTGTTTTGAATCTTATGGATCTGAACATTGATGCCACAATAAAGAAGATTACATGGATAAATATGTTAGGTAGCATTCCACATCAAAAAATTTGTTTTTATCATTTACCTACTCGAGGACGAGCAGGAATTAAGCTTGAGGATGCTTGATACGTCTCCAATGTATCTATAATTTTTTATTGTTCCATGCTATTATATTATGTGTTTTGGATGTTTTATATGCATTAATATGCTATATTATATTATTTTTGGGACTAACCTATTAACCTAGAGCCCAGTGCCAGTTTCTGTTTTTTTTCCTTGTTTTTGAGTTTACAGGAAAGGAATATCAAACGGAATAAAACTTCCGCGATGATTTTTCTTGGACCAGAAGACACCCAAAAGACTTGGGGAGGGGGTCAGAAGACTCACGAGGATCCCACAAGTCTCAGGGCGCGCCCTAGGGGGCGCCCCTGGCTTGTGGACCCCTCGGGAGTCCCCAACCTAAATCTTTGCACCATAAATTCCCAGATATTCCCCCAACATCAAAAGCATCCATGAAAATACTTTTTCGCTGCCGCAAGCCTCTGTTCCCGTGAGATCCCATCTTGGGGCCCTTTCCAGCACCCTGCCGGAGGGGGCTTCGATCACGGAGGGCCTCTACATCAACCTTGTTGCCCTTCCGATGAAGCGTGAGTAGTTTACCATAGACCTACGGGTCCATAGCTAGTAGCTAAATGGCTTCTTCTCTCTCTTTGATCTTCAATACAATGTTCTCCTCAGTGTTCTTGGAGATCTATCCGATGTAATATTCTTTTGTGGTGTGTTTGTCGAGATCTGATGAATTGTGGATTTATGATTAGTTTATCTATGAATATTATTTGAGTCTTCTCTGAACTCTATTATGCATGATTAAGATATCTTTGTATTTCTCTTTGAACTATCGTTTTGGTTTGCCCAAATAGATTGGTTTTTCTTGCAATGGGAGAGGTGCTTAGTTTTGGGTTCAATCTTGCGGTGTCCTCACCCAGTGACAGAAGGGGTAGCGAGGAACATATTGAATTCTTGCCATCAAGGATAAAGAGATGGGGTTTATATCATATTGCTTGAGTTTATCCCTCTACATCATGTCATGTTACTTAAAGTGTTGCTCTATTCTTATGAACTTAATACTCTACATGCATGCTGGATAACGGTCGATGTATTTAGTAATAGTAGTAGATGCAGAATCGTTTCGGTCTACTTGTCACAGATGTGATGCCTATATTCATGATCATTGACTTAGATATCGTCATAACTATGCGCTTTTCTATCAATTGCTTACCAACTGTATGTTTTCTTTCAAGAGAGAAGCCTCTAGTGAAACCTATGGCCCCCGGGTCTATTTTCCATCATATATTTTCATATCTATAAACCAAAACCCCAAAAATACCTTGCTGCAATTTATTTATATTTACTTTAGTTTGCTCTTTTATTTATCTTTTATACCTATCTCTATCAGATCTCACTCTTGTTCGTGATCGTGAAGGGATTGCCAACCCCTTTTTCGCGTTGTGTGCAAGTGTTTGTTAGTTTGTGCAGGTGCATATATTGGGGACTTGCTTGTGCCTCCTACTGGATTGATACCTTGGTTCTTAACTGAGGGAAATACTTATCTCTACTTTGCTGCATCACCCTTTCCTCTTCAATGGAAAAAATCAATGCAAGCTCAAGAAGTAGCAGCCACCACGTGTGGCTCCTCAGTTAGGAGCATGGTGAGCAGGGGAGGCAACTGCTCCTCTGGTAATGGGGCTGGGCATCGCGCTTTTTGCACCCAGGCCAGCCACTTCTGCAAGCGTTAAGCATAAGCGATTCTTCAGAATCTAGTCGTCAACATAAAAGATGAGAAATCAGATATGTGTGATAGAGCATTTACTGGAGGGGTGTCGTGGTCATACTCAAAGCCGAGGTCTTTCCCCTCCTTGGGAATCTTGTCCTCGGCCAGCTTCATGAGCTTCGTCCACATAGTGGCCAAGGTAGAGGGGAAGAAGGCTATGAGGGGCCCATTCCTCGGGCTTTTGTGCCCACATCGGGGTAGCCTGAAGCTGGAGTGGAAGCATGCGGTTGTTGAGCATGACGTTGATGATGTCGCCAAGCTGGAGGTTGTTTGTGGTGGCCCACCACTTGATCCTCTTGATCATGGCCTCCACCTCGGTTGGGTTCCCCTAGGCGACACCCTTCTCCTTCCAAGACATGAGCTTCTTCGGAGGCCCGGCAGAAAAGGCCGGCACCTCGGCCTGGCCAGGGGCAAGCGGTTTCGTGATGTAGAACCACTCCCGCTGCCACTCCTTCACCATCTCGATGAAGGTGCCTTTGAACCACTCGGCCCCTTGGTTCTTGCTGATCATGGCCCCTCTGCATTCCACGAGGTTGGAGCCCCTGGACTTCGGCTTGATCCCGAAGAGCTTCAGCCATAGGCCGAAGTGTGGCTCGCAGCGGAGGAAGGCCTCACAGACCGTGATGAAGGAGGCGAGATGGAGAACGGAGTTCGGGGCCAGATTTATGAACATCGAGCATGTAATAGAACATCATCCCGCGCATAAAAGGATGCAGCGGGAACCCTAACCCTTAGATGAGGTGGGGACGAAGACTACCCGCTCCCCAGCATTGGGAGCGGGCACTTGCTGGCCCGCAGCTGGAGCGTGGGTGGCGATGTCGGTGGTCAGATACCCTGCACTGCACATCTCTTGGATGGTGCCATCTATCACGATGGAACCACCCCAGTGCCCCTAGAGGGTCTCGGCCATGGCTCGCAGAGGAGGTTGGACTCGCTGAGGGAAAAGAGTGTGGGATTGGATCTGGGCGCTGGAGCTACACGAGGCAGTAGATGGGGAAGAATGGGAGCATGTTTAGTTGTGATGTCCTTCCTTTTGCTCTTATAGGCCAGCGAAAGGCCAAGAGTCCTCCCCCCCCCCACTGCACCGGTAAACACGCCACTCCCATCAAAGATGTCATTAAGCATATGGGGGGAAACAAAATCTTGATGATATATATCCCTGAGGAAATGGGCACGATCTCCACCTCGATGGGACGTGCCAGTAAAAAGGCTGCCCCGGACCGTGATTTGGGGGAAGCAGTAACTGCTCGACCTGTTGTGGGGTGAGTCGTTTCGATAAAGTTATCAGACTAAGTGGGGCTATTCACACCGAGATGGTTGGCCTTTGCGGCTAAAGTTATCCGATCTCTTCGGGCAGATGGTACAGGTTCGATTGAGCCTCAGCTAGCATCGCTCCTTTGAAGGAGTGGTTCAAGAATCATAAGATGCAACTCGCCTGTCGAGCCAAGGACTCCGGATCCGAGGTTGTTATTGAAGTCGTCCTCGGCATAGAAGCCGGTTCGAGGGCTACTAACGGTGTCCTAGATAAGAGGGTACTAACCTAGTCGGCCCATGTTCATCAGGTTGAGCTGACGGGCCCTCGCTCTTACTCAAGATGGACTTCGGAGGTCGTACACAGGAGGGATGATCAATACTACCTCCACCGAAGACTTGACGTATACTCCAAGATCTCTCCTGCCGCCTTGCTCCTAGATGCCGACCTTGTAACCCTAGATACCCTCCCTAGCGTGTACTTAAGCCATAGGGTTTAGCCCGTAGAGGGGACATCAACACAAAAAATCATTCACCTAGCCCTAGAGTTACACACACATTGCAATCTCGAGGTAGATCAACTATGTACTTGATACATCTCCTTCAATATAAACAAGAGCGGGACGTAGGGTTTTACCTCCATCAAGAGGGCCCAAACCTGGGTAAACGTCATCGTTCTCGTTACCTGATACGTCTCCAACGTATCTATAATTTTTTATTGTTCCATGCTACTATATTATCCATCTTGGATGTTTTATATGCATTAATATGCTATTTTATATCTTTTTTGGGACTAACCTTTTAACCTAGTGCCCAATGCCAGTTGATGTTTTTCCTTGTTTGTCTTTTACAGAAAATCAATACCAAACGGAGTCCAAACGGAACAAAACTTTTTGAGGATTTTTCTTGGACCAGAAGACAACCTTGAAGCTTCGGGAGGAGGCCAGATGAGCCACGAGAGGGCCACAAGCCCTAGAGGCATGCCCTGGGGAGCGCGCCCCCAGGCTTGTGGGCCCCCCGGGACTCCCCTAACCCTGATTCCAGCTCTATAAATACCGAAATATTCCCCGTACACCAGAGGGCACACGAAAAATACCTTTCCGCCGCCGCAAGCTTCTATTCTCGTGAGATCCCATCTTGGGGCTTTTTTCTGCACTCTGCTGGAGGGGGATTCGATCACGGAGGGCCTCTACACCAACCTTGATGCCCTTCCGATGATGTCCGAGTAGTTTACCATAGACCTACGGGTCCATAGCTAGTAGCTAGATGGCTTCTTCTCTTTCTTTGATCTTTAATTCAATGTTCTCCTCTATGTTCTTGGAGATATATTCGATGTAATCTTATTTTGCGGTGCGTTGTGTTGAGATCCGATGAATTGTGGATTTATGATCAGATTACTATGAATATTATTTGAGTCTTCTCTGAACTCTTTTATGCATGATTAAGATAGCTTTGTATTTCTCCCCGATCTATTGATTTGGTTTGGCCAACTAGATTGATCTTTCTTGCAATGGGAGAGGTGTGTTGTTGTGGGTTCAATCTTTTGGTGTCCTCACCCAGTGATAGTAGGGGTAGCGAGGCACGTATTTGTATCATTGCCATTAAGGATAAAAAGATGGTTTTTTACCATATTGTTTGGATCTATCCCTCTATATCATGTCATCTTGCTTAAGGCGTTACTCCATTCTCGTTAACTTAATACACTAGATGCATGCTGGATAGCGGCCGATGTGTGGAGTAATAGTAGTAGATGCATGCAGGAGTCAGTCTACTTATCATGGACGTGATGCCTATAGTCATGATTATTGCCTTAGATATCGTTGTAACTATGCGCTTTTCTACCAATTGCTCAACGGTAATTCATTTACCCACCATATGCTTTCTTCAAGAGAGAAGCCTCTAGTGAAACCTATGGTCCCCGGGTCTATTTTTATCATATTGTTTTTAGATCTATAAAACCAAGAACCCAAAAATACCTTGTTGCAATTTATTTACTTTTGCACTTTTATTTATCTTTTATACCTATCTCTATCAGATCTCATCCTTGCAAGTAACCGTGAATGGATTGACAACCCCTTTATCGCGTTGGGTGCAAGTATTTGTTTATTTGTGCAGGTGCTATCATTGGAGACTTGTGTGCTCCTCCTACTGGATTGATACCTTGGTTCTTAACTAAGTGAAATACTTATCTCTACTTTGCTGCATCACCCTTTCCTTTTCAAGGGAAAACCCAAGACAAGCTCAGGAAGTAGCATCACCGTCGATCCGAGATCCACAGCTCGGGGCCCCCTACCCCGAGGTCTGCCGGTTTTGACACCGACAATGAGGATGAAAGAGGAGCGAGAAACAAGTTGAGGTGTCTGTGCACTGCGCATCCCCAAAATTAAGGGCACATGACACAAAGGCATGACTTGTTGGTTGCGTGGAGTAATAATTTATGAAATTAACCAGCAGAATGGACACAAGTTCCAATGGACAAAACTGAAACTACCGGCCAAGCTTCGTAAAAAAAGTCTGCTTCGTATATTGTAACTAGGTAGAATAAGAACCAAAATGTTAGGACTAAAAATAAAGTTATATAAAAAGCAGTGTACTTTCAAAAACAAAACAGAAATTGTATCTAGCAGGGAAAGAATCGTAAGGAAGGCATCAAAGTCTTTTGAAAAATGAATATTTCACAGTACAAGGATGCGATTGTTGAAGAATAGAAGGGTGGATATTTGAGGGAAGAGAAAATCAAAACTTGGCAAAAAAAGGTGTAGCGATTTTTCATGGAAGAAACACTGACATGAATTTGGGAAGGTGCATGACAGGAGAAGGCATTGAGTCGACATCACATAAAGCAAACGTAGTTGCAGAGAAGGAAAACTAATATAGAAAGAACAGGAGGAAACAATACTAGTAGAGTCCTAAATGATAGGAACAAATGAAGTAGAAGATGAACAATGTGATGAAGTCCTCGAACATAGTATGTAACAGAATGGGGATGTAGCATATACACAAGTAGAAAGACGTATAGTAGCTTTAGATGGAAGTATTTTTACAGTATACTATCTCGTATTCAGAGGATTGAGAATTTCCACCAATTTTACAACAAAATTCTTTGGGAACATTTGGTCGGATGATGGCGTAGATAGACGACTGGAGACATTTCGGTAAGTGCCTGCCCCTACGAATTTTCTAGAGATGACGGTTTGATTTCAGCGATGCGCAGTAACTCAAGGTTTTTCCAGACTTCACTCATGACGCATTTGGTAGCCTACGTCAACCCCAACCAGGCCCGCGCGGGAAGATTCCGGCCCATTTGGTTGCCTAGCCTGCATCAATTTCTTGGCCCGCACAAAACTTAAAGCACTCCTTACCATGCTTGCTAGGAACGACTGGATCGTCCATTTCAAGCGAGCCAGGCTCGAGCGATGCAAGGGAGGGGAATGCGACGCTGACCTCCTGTGCCAACGGAGATGGCGCGAGCTTGCACGCGTCTCCGAAAAAGCGGCGAGAGGAATTGGCATCACCTCCCGCCGAATCGCTTGCCCTATATAGCCAGCCTCACCTCACCGCCAGAACTCCCGCTACCATTTCCCACCTCTCGAGCTTTCCCTCCGATGTGGATCGACAATGATGACCAGGTAAGAGGCGCTCCTACTCCGACCGTCGGTTGACAATGGCGGCGATTCGAGTCCTCCTCTTCTCCGACGTGTTCCACGCCTCCTTCGAGCTGCTCCGATGGCGCCTGTGAGTTTAGTCACCCCCTTCCCTGTACTCATTCTAGCTAGATCTGTGAGTATGTGGTAGGATTAGATATGTGACCATCTGGAGCATTGTATACCATGGATCCATGTGAATGTGATGTTCTGGTAGCTATTGGTGATGGATTTGAAGCATGTTAGGAGTTGTTTCCATGTTGGCAAGGATTGATAGCTAGTCGTGATGGACTGGTGGATGCTTGATGTGTAATATGTTAGTATCCCAGTATGTGTGTTAGTTTGTTGAAATCCTTGCTTTAATTTGAGCTGCTATGTTGAACTAGATTATCCGTTTGTACATGTGGTAGTATGTGACGCCCGGATAATCAAGCTACAGTAAACCTCTGCTAAAGATGACACGTCACCTCTGTTACTGTTGCTAATCTCGCGTTAGTTCGAAATCGATTCGAATTCAAATTCTAAATTAAGCAAACAATAAAAGTTTTCAAATAATAAAAAAATAAAATGTTCAAAAGGTAGCAAATAAATCATGGGTAATATTGGTGGAGAAATCACACTTTTATAACGTAGCTAAATGCTCTAAATTAAATAAACTATGGCTTAGACTATTATTTTAATTCTTTTAAAATAGTAAATATGTTTTAACTAAAATTAATTGGGTACCAAACTTTTGGTGGCAGTAGTATATTTAGAAAGAACTAAATTAGATACTAATTATATAGTTTACAAAATTAAGGTAAATTGGAAAATAGGATAAAGCAGAAAAGAATTAAATGGAAAACAGAAAACTAAAACAACAAGAAAAAGAGAAGGAAAAGTGCCCCTGGCCCAACTGGGCCAACCGGCCCAGCTGGCCACTTCCGCCGGCCCGGTCGAACCGGCGCAGCCAATGCCTACAGCCCCCTGGGGCGACCGAACCCTAGCGATCTCCTCCCCATTTCCCCCACGACTCCCCACTCTTCTCTCTCCCTCCCCCCGACTCCCTCTGGATCGAGGCAACGACCCCCCCGACCCCATCGTCGATCCGGCCGCCCGTCGCCCCCGGACCGCCACCGCGCTCCCCCGTCCTCCTCCAGATGCCGCCGCGCCGTCGTCCATCGCCCCCGACGCGCCACCTCGCCGCATTCGACCTCGCCTCCGCCCACGGCCACCGCACGACCCCGCGGTCGATCTACTTCACCGGAGCCTCCCCACCGGTCTATCTCCTCGCCGCATGTCGTCCCCGACGACCTCCTCGACCCCCGCTGCCCGAATCCCTACCGCCCCTGTGAGCTCCCCCTCTCCTCTCTCCCCTGTGCGCCCTGCCTCTCCCCGCGCTCGGCTCCGCCGGCGCCCGCAGACAGCCGCACCCGGCCAACCCCCCGGTGCCCTGCCCGCGCGCGCTCGTCTTGTTGCAGCCCGTCGCTGCCTGTGCCCCGCCTCCGCCTCTCGCTCCGCGGGCCATCGCCGCGCCGGAGGCCAACTCCGGCGCCCACCCCGGGCTCTCTCCTTCCCGCTGCCCCCCTGTTCAGCCACCACATCCGCTGCGGCACCCCCGCTCCATCCGGCCACGCCAGCTTGCATCGCCGCGCCCAGCGCTCCTGGTTCTAAACGGGCGCTGGCGCCCGTTGCCCGTTCGCCCATGCCCGCTATGGCCCAGGGGCCTATGACAGCTGGGCCCCGCCCCCCTAAACGTTTTATATATAAAAGAGAATAAAATAAATAAATAATTAATTAAAATAAATAAATAAATAATCCTATTTAATTAATCTAATTAACTAGTAAGTTTAATTAAATAGTAATTAGATTAGTTAAATCCTAATTAGACTAAACAATCAATGACGAGCGGGACCCACACGTCAGTTGACCAGTCAACGCCTCTGTTGACTGCTGACGTCATGCTGACGCCAGCGTGCACTGTTCTGGATAATGTTGGATTAAAATAATTAAATAAATGCTAAAAAGTGATTTAAATCTTTTAAAATCAATATAAAATAAACCGTAGCTCGGATGGAAAAACTTTGTACATGAAAGTTGCTGAGAACGACGAGACGAATCCGGATACGCAGCCCGTACGTCCGCCACACATCCCTAGCATAGCAAACACGCAACTTTGCCCCTCCGGTTCATCTGTCCGAAAACGCGAAACACCGGGAATACTTTCCCGGATGTTTCCCCCCTTCGCCGGTACCACCTCCTACCGCGTTAGGGCACACATAGCACCGCGCATTGTCATGTCTTCCATCGTCATGCTTATGTTTGCATTATATTTATTGTTTCTCCCCCCTCTTCTCTCATTAGACACTGAGACCGACGCCGCTGCTACCCGGTACGACTACGGTGTTGACGACCCCCTTCTTGCCAGGGCAACCAGGCAAGCCCCCCCCTGATCACCAGATATCGCCTATTCTTCTCTCTACTGCTTGCATTAGAGTAGTGTAGCATGTTACTGCTTTCGGTTAATCCTATTCTGCTGCATAGCCTGTCATTGTTGCTACAGTTGTTACCCTTACTTGCTATCCTAATGCTTAGTATAGGATGCTAGTGTTCCATCAGTGGCCCTACAATCTTGTCCGTCTGCCATGCTATACTACTGGGCTTTGATCACTTCGGGAGGTGATCACGGGCATATGCTATATACTTTATACTGTTACATTACTTATGATACTGTTTGGAGATGGGGGCTGAAGGGGCTGGTGGCTCCATCCCGATAGAGGTGGGCCTGGGTTCCCGACGGCCCCCGACTGTTACTTTGTGGCGGAGCGACAGGGCAGGTTGAGACCACCTAGGAGACAGGTGGGCCTGGCCCTGGTCGGCGTTCGTGGATACTTAACATGCTTAACGAGATCTTGGTATTTGATCTGAGTCTGGCCACTGGCCTATACGCACTAACCAACTACACGGGAACAGTTATGGGCACTCGGCGTCGTGGTATCAGCCAAAGCTCTTTTTGACGTCAGCGACTGAGCGGTGCGCGCCGCATTGGACCGTAAGCTCGCGCTTGTATTAAGGGGGCTAGGTCTGCTTCCGGCCGCGTATGCAACGTGCACGTGTGCAATGGGCGATGGGCCCAGACCCCTGCGCGCATAGGATTTAGACCGGCGTGCTGACCTCTCTGTTGAGCCTAGGTGGGGCTGCGACGTGTTGATCTTCCGAGGCCGGGCATGACCCAGGAAAGTGTGTCCGGCCAAATGGGATCGAGCGTGCTGGGAAATGTGGTGCACCCCTGCAGGGAAGTTTATCTATTCGAATAGCTGTGATCTTCGGTAACAGGATGACTTGGAGTTGTACCTTGACCTTATGACAACTAGAACCGGATACTTAATAAAACACACCCTTCCAAGTGCCAGATATAACCCGGTGATCGCTCTCACACAGGGCGACGAGGAGAGGATCGCCGGGTAGGATTATGCTATACGGTGCTACTTGGTGAACTTACCATCAACTCTCTTCTACATGCTGCAAGATGGAGGTGGCTTGAAGCGTAGTCTTCGACAGGATTAGCTATCCCCCTCTTATTCTGGCATTCTGTAGTTCAGTCCACCGATATGGCCCTTTACACATATACCCATGCATATGTAGTGTAGCTCCTTGCTTGCGAGTACTTTGGATGAGTACTCACGGTTGCTTTTCTCCCTCTTTTCCCCCTTTCCCTTCTACCTGGTTGTCGCAACCAGATGCTGGAGCCCAGGAGCCAGACGCCACCGTCGACGACGACTCCTACTACACCGGAGGTGCCTACTACTACGTGCAGGCCGCTGACGACGACCAGGAGTAGTTTAAGAGGATCCCAGGCAGGAGGCCTACGTCTCTTTCGATCTGTATCCCAGTTTGTGCTAGCCTTCTTAAGGCAAACTTGTTTACTAATATCTGTACTCAGATATTGTTGCTTCCGCTAACTCGTCTATGATCGAGCACTTGTATTCGAGCCCTCGAGGCCCCTGGCTTGTATTATGATGCTTGTATGACTTATTTTATTTTAGAGTTGTGTTGTGATATCTTCCCGTGAGTCCCTGATCTTGATCGTACACGTTTGCGTGTATGATTAGTGTACGATTGAATCGGGGGCGTCACAAGTTGGTATCAGAGCCGACTGCCTGTAGGAATCCCCTTTCCACACTCCTTGGCCGAAGTCGATTCTAGTCATTGCAAAACTTTTACTAACATGGTTGTGCGGCTTACGGGCCCACGTCGCCATTGGGTGGTATTAGGATCTTTTATTCCTTGACCTATACTCAGGGACTCTGAGCTCTCTTCTATTCGGGTTGAATGATTTTACTAAAAACAAAACTAACTTTAGGTTCTCGCAAGTACTTTCTCCCGGAGAGCCCCTCACTCCAGATGATCGCTTGCTGCACCAGAAGATTTCGAAGATACTCTCCGATATTATCCCGAGAACTTGTGCTCGTTGCGTTTGCAATCCCCTACCCCCGATAACATCCCCATGGATAAATACTTACACCTGTCCTTCCTACTTTCATTCCCAGCTGCTCTTGTTATTACAAGATGCATCGAATTATTCTTCGACTTTTAAGAATCTCTTGAGCCACTGCCTTACAGATCTTTGCCGCATGAATACCCGTACGGATAATTCCTCACACTTATCGAGTATCCGTTCATCCACAGTTGATTCCTGTATTTCACAAAAGTCTTCGAAATACCATTCGTTCTTCTAAAAATCCTTAACATCCTAATGCTCTTGAAATTCTTGCTTACTAGCATTATGATTAATCCCATAAGTCTCGTAATCTTATTGGCATCCTTTGTCATTATCATTTTGAGTCCATTGATTCAATATGTTGCGAATGCTCACAATCCTCAATCAGATCCTAGAATTCATCCTTCCAGCTCAGACGTCATTTTTAACATGAGCTGGATCTCGACCAATCAAATTGTCGTCGTTTGTACCCCTAAGGCTATTCAACTTATCCATCCCTAATCAGAGCATTGCTTCTGATCCCTTGTCTTGGAATTCATAATTCTTTTGCAAATGAGCTTTGATGTAGTCAGTTGTTTCTATCATCTGATCTCCTTACATGCTTTCTTCTTCTGGTTGAGTACCGATGCTCACACCAGATCCCTTATGGACCACCAGATCCTTTCTTGAATTTTATCCGACAACGTCCTTCATATTCAATAACCTTGTGAGCCCTTCCTTGAATACACAATGCCTTTGGTAAATTGTATCCTCTGCTTTCTCAACCATGCTTTGCTTTCGAGCTAGAGCTATTTACCCCTGAAGTTTGTGGTATATGTTTCTAAGATGCCCCGATGGGTTGAACATATACCTTCCTTAATTTGTGTGAACCCAAAAGTCTTCATGGGTCATAACCTTCTGGTATTCCGCCAGTTAAACTTTCAAACTCTAAACATTCTTAACTGGGAGCAGTAAATGAGAAGTTGTGTATTGAAAAAGTGGGAGTCGACCTTGAACCTTTGTGTTCATGCCCATGGACCCAATGTGGAACTTATCATGCAAGCTTCTTGTCATAATAATTATTCCCTCATTATAAAATCATCTTATATTTGGTTTTGGTCCTTCGCATTCGTGGTTCTGACCATGACTGTTCTTCTTTGATCCCATTTTGCGGACAAGTTAAAGCACTTGTCTTCTGCAAATCAATATGCTTGTCCAATCTCTATACCGAACTACCTCGAGTATTGCCCCCTACTATCTCGAGGATATCATGCTATTGTACTACGTCTTATGAATTTCTGATGAAGTAGTACCTTCCCTGTCATAGTGACTCCACGGTTATGGGTTGTCGTCAACCGAGAACATCCATAAGTGAATCAATTCCGCACTCCGATACGATAACTCTAAGTAATTTTCGTTTCTTATGAGTATAATAATCCTTGAAGTCATTCCTAGCCTAATTGGCTAATATAATTATTGTGCTAAATTTTAAATTGTGCCACATGGTCCTTATTCCCAGGGCACAGCTTTCGACGATGAGCTAAGCTTACGTTGATCTTCCTCGTCTTATTGTTCACTTCGAACAGCGAGCTTGATTCCGAGTTGTTGTCGTACCCATGGTTCCAAAAACCTTTTGCTTCATCATTCCTTTGACTTGATGTCGTCGCTGATTGATTACATCTTCATGAAATCTCTCGACAAATGTGTCATGATCATCATCAACATCCTGAGCTCTTCAAGGATATCAATAGAATTCATGATGGGAAATACCATCCTTGCCCCTCGATAATTTGTGTTATCCTCGACAACATTCTTGCCTTCCCCCAACACAAACTTGTTCATGTTTTGTGTTGTATCTTGATTTCCTTGCTATCCAGCATTTGTTCTTTACCTTGGAGTATTACCATCTTTTATGTCAAGAATGTCATGATAATTTCACCACCTTTAAGAATTCTTGATACAGGTGATACTTCTTGCCATATCCGTTCATTCCTTGGTCCCCGTGTTGTTTCTAACCGGAAAACTGACAATTGATCTATGATGTGCGAATTCAAAACTTCTATCAGCCCTATTGCTTTGAAGTTAATGGTCGACATTTCATTCTTAGACCATTGGTTATCAAATCACCATTCTAACATTGATCATACTACCTAAGCCCATATTTCGGGCGCACCTTTCAACCAATGTTTAATTGTGTATGTTTTCGTCGAGCATACCTCATTATATCTTTTGATCTGACAAATGTTATCTCCTTGTTGTGGAAATCCATCTTTTGAAAATCTCAATGAATTATCACTGAGTTCATGAGCCACCTCCTCGTCCTCTCCTTGGTTAAATGATGAACTCTTGTTTTGAAACTCGCTTCCATAGTTCATTTCCCGAGAATCATATAATGTCATCTTGTCAATTGTGTTGCACCTCTTCTTCTTAGGCATCCTGTGTCTGAGGTATCCTGACACCAATCGGATCTGAATCTCGGTCAGATATGATAGTTGGGACATATTTCCAAGAGTTATATCATTGGTCTCTACATAGCCCGGTAAGGTGGTGTCTTTGCTTAGCACCCTTGGCCAGAGGACCTATTGTTATAGTTTTCCTTTTTAGCAAGGTTATCCATTCTTTCATGAGGAAATTGTAAGACTTATTCTACAAGTTGTTCCGGATGAATCCTTCGTGTATCCAAAGTATGACCTTTGCTTGAAGACCATGTCCATGCTATCCCGAAGCATGTCTGTGGTACTCCGTTCATCAACAAGAGCATTGAAAGCGCAATGCTAGATTTTCTTTATCAATTATCCAAACACCGTTGTATGGGTAATGTCATGAAATTTCTCTCCCCTTTCCTAAAGGGTTTTCTATGGTATATCCTGTCATGGATATCATTCTGCTCGTCCTTGGGAAGGATATACCCCTGAATTATGTGTTTAAACACATTTTTCTTTCCATTGTTCTGATATAATCTGTTGAACACATTTCCTTTCCATTGTTTGTTTAACCTTTCCTGTGATCTATATGATCTAAGCAGTAATATTCTCTGCTTATGTAAACACCTTGGTGTACAATTGTGTCAGTAAGACTGTGTTACTATTGTTGATGACATTTCGGTAACCACCGATGGACGAGAACTTTGCATATTGGTCCGCCTCGTTTCAACGAGCAGGAAAATAGTTCTCTTCGTCCCTCGCCCTTGGTACCAACGATGCTGCCAACATAACTGACCGGTTATTCTCTGACATGCCTTGCTTACATGATCGTGCAAGATGTCACAACTCTTCCTACTTTTAACCCACATGGTGGGCCCATAACCCACAGTTCCACAGGATCGAAACCTGACTCTCCCGTACACCCCCTGTTCCCAAGGTTGTTCCTCGCGCGTGGCCTCGTATGTAATTCACGGGCCACCTTCCTAGTGCTCTATTTTCGTAACAGACGCAATACTTAATCTCGTTGCTCTGGACCCCTTTCGCACTTGGTTTCAGACATCGAACCATTGCCTATCCATTTGAAACTTCTCATGGTACCTTCTTACTTTGCTCTCGATATCTTCTTAAGTTTCAATTCGAGAGATACTTATGCTTCTTCCCCCGAGTTAACCGTCTGATGCACAATCCTGTTAGAATCCGTCCTTATAGAGTTTTCCCCTCTTAACCTTTCGTAAGTACGATGGAGATCCCGAAGAAAGGATGACGACTTGATCATGGTGACTTGAAGCAGAGAAATGAAGACATCAACGTAAGGGATCAACCTCTTCGAAAGGGTAGCCAGGACCGAGAAGACTCGTTAGGTTTTTCGCTACCAGCACTCCCCCCCCCTTACTCCACCGCTTAAATCTCGGGACGAGATTTCTTGTAGTGGAGGAGAATTGTGACGCCCGGATAATCAAGCTACAGCAAACCTCTGCTAATGATGCCACGTCACCTCTGTTACTGTTGCTAATCTCGCGTTAGTTCGAAACCGATTCGAATTCAAATTCTAAATTAAGCAAACAATAAAAGTTTTCAAATAATAAAAAAATAAAATGTTCAAAAGGTAGCAAATAAAGCATGGGTAATATTGGTGGAGAAATCACACTTTTATAAAGTAGCTAAATGCTCTAAAATAAATAAACTATGGCTTAGATTATTATTTTAATTCTTTTAAAATAGTAAATATGTTTTAACTAAAATTAATTGGGTACCAAACTTTTGGTGGCAGTAGTATATTTAGAAACTAATTTAGATACTAATTATATAGTTTACAAAATTAAGGTAAATTGGAAAATAGGATAAAGCAGAAAAGAATTAAATGGAAAACAGAAAACTAAAACAACAAGAAAAAGAGAAGGAAAAGTGCCCCTGGCCCAACTGGGCCAACCGGCCCAGCTGGCCACATCCGCCGGCCTAGTCGAACCGGCCCAGCCAGCGCCTACAGCCCCCTGGGGCGACCGAACCCTAGCGATCTCCTCCCCACTTCCCCCATGACTCCCCACTCTTCTCTCTGCCTCCCCCGACTCCTTCTGGATGGAGGCAACGACCCCCCGACCCCATCGTCGATCCCGCCGCCCGTCGCCCCTGGACCGCCACCGCGTTCCCCCGTCCTCCTCTGGACGCCGCCGCGCCGTCGTCCATCGCCCCCGACGCGCCACCTCGCCGCATTCGACCTCGCCTCCGCCCACGGCCACCGCACGACCCCACGGTCGATCTACTTCACCGGAGCCTCCCCACCGGTCTGCCTCCTCGCCGCATGTCGTCCCCGACGACCTCCTCGACCCCCGCTGCCCGAATCCCTACCGCCCCTGTGAGCTCCCCCTCTCCTCTCTTCCCTGTGCGCCCTGCCTCTCCCCGCGCTCGGCTCCGCCGCCCGCCGGCGCCCGCGGACAGCCGCACCCGACCAACCCCGCGGTGTCCCGCCCGCGCGCGCTCGTCCTGTTGCAGCCCGCCGCTGCCTGTGCCCCGCCTCCGCCTCTGGCCCCGCGGGCCATCGCCGCGCCAGCGGCCAACTCCGGCGCCCACCCCGGGCTCTCTCCTTCCCGCTGCCGCCCTGTTTAGCCACCACATCCGCCGCGGCACCCCCGCTCCGTCCGGCCACGCCGGCTTGCATCGCCACGCCCAGCGCTCCTGGTTCTACACGGGCGCTGGCGCCCGTTGCCCGTTCGCCCACGCCCGCTATGGCCCCAAGGGCCTATGACAGCTGGGCCCTGCCCCCTAAACGTTTTATATAAAAAAGAGAATAAAATAAATAAATAATAATTAAAATAATCAATTAATTAATTAATTAAGTTAATTAATCCTATTTAATTAATCTAATTAACTAGTTAGTTTAATTAAATAGTAATTAGATTAGTTAAATCCTAATTAGACTAAACAGTCAATGACGAGCGGGGCCCACACGTCAGTTGACCAGTCAACGCCTCTGTTGACTGCTGACGTCATGCTGACATCAGCGTGCACTGTTGTGGATAATTTTGGATTAAAATAATTAAATAAATGCTAAAAAGTGATTTAAATCTGTTAAAATCAATATAAAATAAACCGTAGCTCGGATGGAAAACTTTGTACATCTGTTGCTCAGAACGACGAGACGAATCCGGATACGCAGCCCGTACGCCCGCCACACATCCTTAGCATAGCAAACACGCAACTTTCCCCCTCCGGTTCATCTGTCCGAAAACGCGAAACACCCGGAATACTTTCCCGGATGTTTCCCCCCTTCGCTGGTATCACCTAGTACCGCGTTTGGGCACACCTAGCCTCACGCTTTGTCATGTCATGCATCGTTATGCCTTCTGTTTGCATGTATTCATTGTTTCTCCCCCTCTTCTCTCGTTAGACTACGAGACCAACGCCGCTGCTGGTGCCCCGACGACTATGCTGTTGACGACCCCTCCTTCTTGCCAGAGCAATCAGGCAAGCCCCCCCCCCTTGATCACCAGATATCGCCTATTCTTCTCTATACTGCTTGCATTAGAGTAGTGTAGCATGTTACTGCTTTCGGTTAATCCTATTCTGATGCATAGCCTCTCATTGTTGCTACAGTTGTTACCCTTACCTGCTATCCTACTGCTTAGTATAGGATGCTAGTGATCCATCAGTGGCCCTACACTCTTGTCCGTCTGCCATGCTATACTACTAGGGCCGTGATCACTTCGGGAGGTGATCACGGGTATATACTTATATACTCTATTACTATGACACCTGTGGTGACTAAAGTCGGGTCGGCTCGTAGGAGTACCCGCGAGTGGGTCTTTGTGGCGGAGCGACAGGGCAGGTTGAGACCACCTAGGCGAGAGGTGGGCCTGGCCCTGGACGGCGTCCGCGGTTACTTCAAAATAACACGCTTAACGAGTTCTCGGTATTTGATCTGAGTCTGGCCATTTGGTCTATACGCACTAACCAACTACGTGGGAAAGTTATGGGCACTCGATGTCGTGGTATCAGCCGAAGCCTTTTGTGACGTCAGCGACTGAGCGGCGCGCCGGATTGGACTGGAACGCCACTAGGCTAGGTCTGCTTCCGGCCGCGTATGCAACGTGCAGGTGTGCAATGGGCGATGGGCCCAGACCCCTTGCGCGCATAGGATTTAGACCGGCGTGCTGACCTCTCTGTTGTGCCTAGGTGGGCTGCGACGTGTTGATCTTCCGCGGCTGGGCATGACCCAGGAAAGTGTGTCCGGCCAAATGGGACCGAGCGTGTTGGGAAATGTGGTGCACCCCTGCAGGGAAGTTTATCTATTCGAATAGCTGTGATCTTCGGTAACAGGACGACTTGGAGTTGTACCTTGACCTTATGACAACTAGAACCGGATACTTAATAAAACACACCCTTCCAAGTGCCAGATATAACCCGGTGATCGCTCTCACACAGGGCGACGAGGAGAGGATCGTCGGGTAGGATTATGCTATACGATGCTACTTGGTGAACTTACCATCAACTCTCTTCTACATGCTGCAAGATGGAGGTTGCCTGAAGCGTAGTCTTCGACAGGATTAGCTATCCCCCTCTTATTCTGGCATTCTGCGGTTCAGTCCACCGATATGGCCCTTTACACATATACCCATGCATATGTAGTGTAGTTCCTTGCTTGCGAGTACTTTGGATGAGTACTCACGATTGCGTTTCTCCCTCTTTTCCCCCTTTCCCTTCTACCTGGTTGTCGCAACCAGATGCTGGAGCCCAGGAGCCAGACGCCACCGTCGACGACGACTCCTACTACACCGGAGGTGCCTACTACTACGTGCAGGCCACTGACTACGACCAGGAGTAGTTTAGGAGGATCCCAGGCGGGAGGCTTGCGTCTCTTTCGATCTGTATCCCAGTTTGTGCTAGCCTTCTTAAGGCAAACTTGTTTACTAATATCTGTACTCAGATATTGTTGCTTCCGCTGACTCGTCTATGATCGAGCACTTGTATTCGAGCCCTCGAGGCCCCTGGCTTGTATTATGATGCTTGTATGACTTATTTTACTTTTAGAGTTGTGTTGTGATATCTTCCCGTGAGTCTCTGATCTTGATCGTACACATTTGCGTGTATGGTTAGTGTACGATTGAATCGGGGGTGTCACATAGTGCTCGTTCATACTATCCATATATAGTGTTCGTTCATACTGTCCATGTTTAGTGCTAGTTCCTACTATCTATGTGTAGTGTGCTCCACTCTTGTTGATGCTTATGCTTGTAGGGCATGAGCACGCAAAGAATTTAGTGAGGCCCTTGTCATGTCCGAGAGTCAGTTCACGGTGTCCTTTGTCGAGGACTCCCAACCTCTCATCGGCGACCTAATGCCTCCTGATTCGGATGTTTTTGAGGTGTCTCCTATGGTTCCACCATTTTTGGCTGCATCATTTGTGTTGGCTCAGCCCAATGTTGCAGCTCATGCTACTACTCAAAAGGTAGCCATAAATAACAAAGGAGGACAGGGGGAACTCCATGAAATGGCAGCCGTTCCTGTCGACGCTCGTGCTTAACAAGATGTGTGAAATCATAACCAATGGGGTGAGGACTGACAAGGGCTTCAAGGAGATCCACTTGAACATTGTTGCAAAGAAGGCGTTCGAGTTTTGTGGGCAGGAGGTCACCTAGGCCCGGTCTACAACCACCTTAGGATATGCAGAGCGAGGTGGATCACACTGTCCAAGCTCAAAGACCTGAGCGGCGATTCAGGGGATCAGAAGACCTGCTCGATCCTTTTGGAGGTAGAACACTATCAAGGCCACACCATCGTTAGCTCGCAGACCACCTGTTTAAGCCTATGTAACATGCCAATCATAACTAACCACACAACTGTCTAACTAACCACGCTGATGTGTTTCTTTCTTAGTCTCACCCCAAGAACATAGAGTTCCTCAATACGCCCATCCAAAACTACAACTAGGTGTAGCAGATCTTTTTCTTCGGGCTGGCAACCGGCAAGCATGCCCTGGGCTCCGGGCAGCTGCTTGGTTCGCCTATGCCTGAGTATGCAGACACCCATGAGTCAGAAACCATCGTCCTTGATTGTCCTGAGAAGGATGATGATCACGTTCCTGTGATTGATAGGAAGAGTAAGAGGGAACCCTTGATGAATGACGAGCTGCCCATCTTCAGCAGCATGACCTGGGCTGTCAAGGATGTCGCAAGCGCCATCAGGGAGAGCAAGTTGGTCAACGTCCACCCTGACCTCTACACCGCCGTCATGGGCCAAGGTGGTTTCAGCCCAGAGGCTTTGATGGATGCTTTAAGACACCTACTAGACAATAGGTCTCAAGGGGTTGAGCTTGTCGCCATGGCGGACACCACAAGGTGCTCTGGCTCAGGACCTGGCTAGGCAAGCACTAGTACTAGTGATACTTCTGGTGGTGGCGAAGGCGTGCATGATCCTCGATGGCGATGGCGATGACAATGTATATTTTGTGGTAGCTAGGGCTTGGTAAACTCTTGACGTTGACCTGTATATTTCGATGAGGTGGTATAGTAACCCCTCACGTCGATGGCGAACTAGCGGTGGTACGATAACACCCTCTTTTGAATGTGGTGGTAGGATGAACTTGTTATGCCGTACAATCATGCATGCTTACTTATGTTTCATGTCTAGTGTGTTCCATTGCTTGCTGCTTTAATTGTTGCTCGTCTGTCATCAGGGGCGGAGCTAGAGCAAATGTTACCCGATGCATCACTTTAACATGGTGTTAAAATTTGAAGCAAAGATGTATGAATAAAAGTGTATTTCACAACTTCTAGTATAGACTTTCGTACACAATAGACGATGGTATATGAAAAGCAAAATTTAGGCACTAAATTGCTTAGTATAATAATAATAATAATAAAAAGATAAAATCACTTGAAAAGGGTGCCTTGCATTCCCAAATTCCAAAATGCATCATCAAACATGAAGGTTTACTAACCTACGAGATAGAAAAATAGAATGAACTTTCAAGTAGAACATTATAAAATGCCCCATGGAAGTATTTAAATGGCTAAAATTTGAGAATTAGCTTTAGTATATTTTCTTTCGTGGAACCATAAATACTCAACCACTTGTGCACGGTATGGAAACTTGTATAAACAAATAAAGTATATCCTAATTAGAAGCTATAATCCTAGAAAATACTCATGTTTTGCCAAAACATAGGGATTTAATCTATCGGAATTGCTATTTTACGTCTAGATGTAATATACTTACCTCTGCTCTAACCCTCAACCATACGATCAAGTGTTAGAAGATTCATACCGAGGAAAGCCCACGTACGCCCGCGTTTATTTTCCTTGGCGTTGTTCGTTTTTCCTGACGTAGGCCTGGTTGTCTGTTCTTTATTGGGCTGCAAATAAAATGTTTTTGTATTGGACAGGTCCATGAGTCCGTCCACGCTTCCTTTCATAAAATGTTTTTGTATTGGACAGGTCCATGAGTCGGTCTACGCTTCCTTTCACGCAGTATTTTTTCCTAATAATAAAGTACGGATTGACTTTGTCGGGTTCACCGTCACAATACGTTTCTTCCCATGAATTTACGCTTTTAGTTTTTTTCATCTATATTATTTTCTACATCCGAGGTGGTACTATTTTACCTGTGTATCTATACGTAGACCGTCGCTCGGCTGGGCCTCTAGCTGGGCCTTTGTGAGTTTTTATGTCTACCTGGGAGCCCACATAGGGGGGGGGGGGGGTAAAAAGCAAGGGCAAATAAATGCGTTTGGGCCAGGAATTGAACTCACAACCACAAGGTCATGTAAATTTTGCGCTACCAGCCAAGCTAGGTGAATATTTCGTTTCAAATGAAATGTTGTCTAATCTATTAAATAGTACCACCGCACCTTTTTACATCCAATCCTTCTAACTTATATAGGTCTTTCAATTTTCTGGGTATCAAAGAGTCATCTCGAAAATCAATAAGTGATGGGTAAAAGTTGAGTTCCAGCTCTGGATAGGATTTGA
>NC_057796.1:236658017-236737540 GCF_018294505.1 Triticum aestivum | reverse complement strand
TGGCTGGCGGCTCAGGGGGGTGGAGTTTGATGATAAACTGCAGGCCCTTGATTTCGTATCCAACGGCTGGAAAATCTAATGACCAGAGATGAAAAAGTCAGTCGACTGACATGTAGCCTCACCCCGCACGTACACATGCACGCACGCAAGACACGCACGCATGGAGGCATGCAACACTGACACGTACACATAACGAACACACACACGCATGCAGGCGTGCAACACTGGCACGTACACGTGCACTCACAAACACACGCACGTACGGACACATGCATGCAACACTGAAACGTACCCTTGCACGCACGCAACACTCGCACGCCTGCATGCACACAACACACGACGCAAGACACACGCTCAACCTATACGTGCATGCACCCTTTGTTAAGGACATGGATTGTTACGGGTATTAATCAATCTTATCTGTGATAAGCAGAACATTGATGATTGTAGCGGTCTTTATGAATCACAACGTATCGAACGGGCTATCAACATAGTAGGCTTATCTACATGAAAAAGATGACGTCACACTCAATGAACAATCATTGGTTTATGAAATGCCCGCTTCTGACTGCCCTGGCCCACCAAAGGTTCCTCTGCTGTGCGCTGCCTACGTTGGGTCACTGACATGCAGGCCATGTACCCAAAGAGCCCACACGTCAGTGAAAGAACGGCGCGGTGTCCTACGTCAGAGCCGAGGGCGCCACTCGCTGCACGCCCGGCTGAACACGCCTCCTTGCCGCATTCAAACGCCTCCATGAAACCCACCCGTGTCGAAGCCGAGAAACCCACTCTGGACACACGTCCGTTCATGACCGGGCCGGCATTAAACGCAACGCCGGCCGAGCTCCTGCCGTCCGCCATCTATTTAATCTCCTATTTAAACGAGGCCAAATGCCGGCCAAGAATCGCACACCTCCGCCGCTCCCCTATCTCCTCCTTCACCATTTTGTCCACTCTTACAACTGCTTATGAAGAGTAGTTATTCCGCATCCAAGCCGGCTGGGTGGCCCGCCGAGCCCGCCGGATACGAGCCATGTAGCTCGCTGATCCACCTACCTCCCCTCGCCTGACGGAGCTAGCTGCCGCCCCAAGCCGGCGCGCGGTTCAGCAACTCGCCGCTCTAGGCCAGCTCGACGAGGAGCGGCGCATGGGCGTCGTTGCTGACGTCCACGCCGCCGCCTCGTACCGCGTCTCCCGTTTCTGTGGCTGAGACTCCCATGCCGGCGGCCGCGCCATGCAAGCAGCGACAGAAGCCGGGTGCGCGGAGAGTGACGAGTCGGTGGCCAGCGCCTCTGCGTCCGCCGCCATCATCGAGGAGAAGCAGAACTCGGGAGGCCGCCGCCGCTTGGGTCCCATGAAGGCCACCGCGGAGGCGACGCCGGCGTACACAGCTGGTGTCTTGCCGAATCCTTTTGTGGCGAGGACCTTCGTCGACCCCGCATGGGCTCCACGGAAGCGGGGAAGCCCCCTTCCACCATCATCTTTGGCATCAGCCAATGATATCAGTTGGACAGTGGGGAAGCGAGCCGTCCTTTGCGCTGAAGCATATACCTCCGGGGCTCCCGGCAGTCCGGTGATCGTGCTGTCGGACATGAGGAACACAAATCGATCGGCGGGCGACCATTTAGGCCAGGTAATATACCTGTGTTGTCCAGAACTAGCACCGCGTAGTTCATTTGAATGTAATGAAATCCATCATGTTTGTATGAAAATCCGGTATCTTATATGATTTCCGTCGTAGTTTATATGAAATATTGCCGTGTTTGCGTGAATTTCGTCCGGTTGGTTGAGTTGTTGTCATAATGTGTGCAACTACGATTGGATGGCGTAATTTGCGGGTCGCCGGTCGGTCCGTGGGCGGCTCGGGCAGAGTGGTGGGACAAAAAGAACACAGCTCGTGCGAGCTCGTCTCCAACGTGCGCGCTGCAGGATGCATGAGCACCCGAGCCATTCCTCTTTCATCGGTGGCAAAGGCACCGGTGGACAAAAGGGTCGCCAATATTTTGGCTACCCCGGGCAAGATCCAAACAGCCCCTCCCAATATATTCAAATCCCTCGTTCGCCGTGGAATTTTGCCATGTGTTGTTTTCATGGACTAGCAAGATGCCTGTGCATTGCACGGAACATCAAGATGCATTTTTTTACAAAACACCTGTTGTGATTGACCCATGGAGGAGTAATCCCATTTTGTAAAAACTAATGATATCTCGAGAATTTTATCGGATAAATGGTATCTCGAGAATTTTACTAGACTCCATTTTTGTATACAAGGCCACAAACCCATATTACACGTACCAAGGCAAAAATTAATGTCTTCTAAGTCAATGTTGCAAGCCACCTTGTTTCCTTGTTTGCCATGTAAATTAATGTGTATTCTTCTCTTTCATGCACATCAAGCCAATGCTCACACTCCCGCATGCATGCAAGGGATAATTAATGTCCTCCTTTGCTAGTAGTACGAGGCAAACACCATTAATATTGCATCAATTAGTGTTAGTGGCCTTATATATCTGCAAATTGTAATTTTGATAGTGTCCTTGTATATAAAAATGGAGGGAGAAAGATGAGAGATAAGGTGAGGAGGAGTGGGGCATGGTGGTGACTGGTGGTCGGACTAGGCGGAGGCATGGGGATGGACGGCGCATTATGTCTAGGTTTGTATCTCTCTCACACACACCCACGTAGGTGGGGGACGTGCACGAAGAGAAGAGGTGCACGCACGGCGCACGTACTCCCGTCTCTTTCCCAACCACACCCGCGCGGGTACACGGTGGAGCTCATTTATGTACGAAAAGGCAGCCCACGTGGTAATTTGACATGTGTACTGGTTGTCCACTTGGTGGAGGGAGGATCGCCTACCACGGGTGAACAAACAAATTGCGACTTGGCGAGTTATGTTAAAAAAGAGGCAAACCATGTGGGGCCTACCTTAGAGGCAAGGCTCTATACACTGGAGTACCTTTGATGTGTCCCGTCAACTCGTAGAACAAGGAGAAGCTCGCTTAGTACGCCATCTCCCCCGCCCACAGGCGCGGTGGCTCGCAGGATGAGGTGAAGCTTTCTTACTAGTAGTAGTCTTGTACGCCTTACGCCCGCTCCCTCGCCCACGCGGGTGGTGGCTCGCAGGACGAGGAGAAAATTTTACTACTCCTTCCGTTTACTCCTCGTCCCTACTACCTTGGTTAGAGAGATTATCATATTGTTTGGAATATATATGTCCTTTAGTACTCCCTCCATTTACTTATACAAGGCCACTATAAAAAAATACATTTTGCATCTATACAAGGCCACAAATAGTAATCGAGACAAAAGTTACTACTCCCTCCTTTCCAGTTTATGGCTCAATTTGAAAATCTTTCCAACCAAGGTAGACGGTGAGTGGTCGAATTAATTTCGTACTCCTAGTTTGCACAAGTAATTAGTACACTCATTTTTCTCAAGAAGTTATGTTTACCGAGGCATTAATTAGAACGAATGCATGAATGACCACTAAATTTCCATGAACTTCTACATGCATTGGTGAGTTTTCTCTTGACACTGCTTGCATCGGGTGATCTAACGCACCTCGAAATCCAACATGTGATGGTACTACTACTAGTAGTAGAATTGAGACTTATAAAACGGAAAAACGACTGTTTTTTAGATGAGCCCTATAAACCCTAGTGGGTACGTACTCCGTAAAATCAGATTTTCCCAAAACTAAGTCGCTCAACCTTTATTTGCTTGTTTCCCTTCCTGCCTCCTTGCCTCTAACAGACCATGCCAAACTCCCCTGCCTGCCGCACGGGAAAAGACCCACCCTTGCCTTTTTTAGTCCGGGTTTGTATCGATGGATCGCGCGAAGCAACAAAAACCCAAGCCGTGTCTTGTACTCCTCCGTCGATGCTCGCTTTCATGAATTCTGTACTTCCTGTCGCTGACATGTGGGACATATAGCAACCGGGTCGACGTGTCAAGCACCAAATAACAGTGCAGAACAGCAGGGGGGACGCACCCCAGTCGTACCGCCCCAGTAGTAGTAATGAGCAATGAGACGTCAAATCACGATGTCGCACCTTCCCAGACGGACGACGCAACCATTATTTCACACTTCAGTTCGCCATCATCTCAAACCATGTAGTATTGCTTCTGCCTCAAGAGGGACACGCGCATCGCCTTGGTACATCATGACACGTGGGACCGCATGACAGGCCATGCTCCCCCGCCGATCGCTCGGTACACCTCATTTTTACTATACTTCCTCCGTATCGGTTTACATGGCATGCACGTCGTTGTAGGTTGAGAATTTAACTGGCTATATATGTGATGAACAATATATGTTTAGAAACTACATTTGCTTAAGAATCCAATGATATACTTTTTGTGACATAGTAACTCATATTTAGTTAGTCAAATGGATGACCTAGAACTATGTGCACGCCCTATAAACCGAGACGCCTAAAAAACGAGATGGAGAGGGTAGTTCAGTACGTATCTTTTTAGATCAATATAGTCAGGATTCACCAAGGAGCAAAACCAAGTGGTAGGCTGCTCCTATCGTGTTGGCGTAGCAACTCAAGCAGGGTCAGTCCGCACACGAAATGGCGACACACTTAACAAGACCCCTTTGGTCGACATGTGGCTCATCCACCATCTTGTTCCACGTGAGATGCACCAAATTACAGTTTGGAGCAGCGGTTGGAATTGGAGGCACCCCGGTCGTAGTGCCACAGTAGTAGAAAATGAGCGATGAGGGGTCAAATCACAAAGCCCCACCTTTCCGGCATTAAGCTGGACGGATGAAGCAACCATCATTTCACTCTAGGGCGCAAGAGCATAAATAAAAGAGAAAACCAATGATGTGTGCGGCAGCTACCTAGGGCACCCTAGGGTAGGGGTCTCCACTACAGATCCTTTTTTTGAAAGCGCCTCCACTACGAATCGGCTTCTCCCTCGTCCTCTTGAAGAAAACCGATGATGCGTGCGGCGGTATGGTTTGTAGGAGTGCGGGGCCACGTCGTAGTAAACGGGAGAGGGATTGAGTTTGAGTCGACGCCTTAAATATGTGTGGGCCGCTTGGTTTTAGGGGAACGAGGCAGCATTTTGGGTTCGGGGACCAGTGGAGATATAGTACGTACAAAAAATTGTGGACGTAGGTTTGACCAAAAGGCAATGATGCATGGGCCTTGCATTTTGATATACCCGGGGCCGCCTGAAATTTGCTACTCTACTCAAAACTAGTAAGGTACACATGCATTGAACGCATGACATTTCGAAACCAAATTATGAATAAATACACACTATAGCATGTAAAGCTTTGAGTCATATATGCATGATGTAGTGTTCGTTTAGTTCTTATAGTTCATCTCATTCAAAATCAATTAGTTTTATAAAAATGTTAAGATTCATGGGGTTGTGCATTGTAAAGCATAAAGCAAAAAACAAGTAATGGCAATTCATTTAGAAAAAACTCAATTATGATACGGAAGATTCTAGAAGAAAGGAGAAGTGCTTGTGTTTTGAGGTTTGTGCATTATGCTTAAGTTCAACCATGGAGTCTTCTAAATTGTACATGTGGCAGATCTGGTGGAATGTTGATGATATCCAACGGCCAGTAGTGCTCGGATATTCCATCTCTGCACTGTCGGATTAGCTTCATCCAGCGACCATCTTTCAAAGTTATTCGCACACTATATAGTTCTTGTTCCATTAGTTGCATGTTTTGGAAAAAAGCTACTAGTGGGTTGTACTAGCTATTGAGGAATAGAAGATGTATACATGGAAGTTGTAGGGAAAGAGATGACATGGAGTATCTCAATTCCTATGAGTAGGGATTGGAAAAGAGATGTCATTTGGTTCACATCATAGGAACTTTTCTATTGAATCTAGAGATGACATGTATCTCAATTCCTATGTGGAGGGATTAGAAAAGAGATGTAATTTGGTACATATCATAGGAACTTTTCTATTGAATATACGCTAATGTTTATTTTCCTTGAAATTATGGGAGTATAGGAATCCATTCATATGAACCAAGTGGCTCTAAAGCTATAGAATTATATCATGTTTATTTCCTTTGAAATGTGGAGTATATGAATCTATTCCTATGAACCAATTGGCTCTAAAGGAAAAAATCCTATAAAAATCATATCATATAGAGTTCCTATGATATTCCTCCACACCAAAGGATGGTTGAAATTGCTGCAGGTGATACGATGGTCTTTCTTTGTAGACTCCTCCCCCCTCTTTATAGTTACCTCTCGAAGACGAATGAAATGATATATACAGGGTATTCTACATGTGCAATTTGTTACACGAAAACTCGCTAAAAGTTTGCGAGGTTTGAATTTTCAATAAAGCTATATGCACTGCATTTTGGAACGGATGGAGCATACGGCAGTTACTAACACTCACGTGGAAGATTTGTGTGTAGGAGGAGTGGCTGTTCTGTTAAATGACATGGCAAAACTGACACTGTCGGATGCCGATCTAACGGTTCTTACGACGTTCGTCAGGAAAAGGCTTGTGGCGAACGTTTGTCGGATAATGATTTACGGACACATGCATTGCAATGATACGTGCCCCCCCTCTCTCACGCACACGCACCCTCACGAGTCACAACTCTCCGAGTCCTCTCGCACCCACCGTCTATCTGCAGGTAGACGTCACACACATATGTGCTCTTCACACCCTACCCTCAGAACTTCTAAAAAACAAAAGACGTCGCGCACATTTTATTTTAGCTCATACGTCACACACTTATACTATTACTCTTGTGGCGAACGTTCTTTGGGCATAGTATATTGTACTCTCACGAAGAGAAGCGGTGCACACACGCACTAGTTCTCTCAGACCCACTCACGGGTACACGTAGGAGCGCATTTTTTTGAAGCTGGTACAACAAAATCACTCCACTATATACATAAGCAGGAGCCTTAGTGCTTGCTTTACTAGGGTTCCTCTCGTTCACTTTCTCATGCTCTCCAGATCTAAGCAAGACATAGGTGGCCACACTCTCTCTCAGCTCACGGTGGTCACAAATCCGGCCGGACAACCTCGACTGGGGGAGGGGTGTAGGTGCATCGTTCACGCTGTCGTCGGCGGCGAGGGAGGAGACCAACGGCTGCCCACGCGTCCCGATCGGCGGCTGTGCCGTTCTCTCTGAGAGAGTGCCGGCTCGGGAGGGCCTCTGACCCCTTCTTCCTCCCTGCGGTATTGTGGCCAAGATGCGGCCTCCCGACGCCGTCTTTGCCACATGCCAACGACCCTCAGGTATATATTCCTTCGAAACCTGCCTTGCTCTACTGCCCCAGCTCCCCACTTGGCTTCGTGTGGATCTTTTTCTACTTCCGCCCGCTGTTCCAAAGCCACCTAGACTTTTACTATTATTAGAGGTAAAGCTAGTTCATACAGTCGACTCTAAGACTTGGCTCAAACAGGGAAGAAAGTGGGAAAGCTATAGCATGAATCTAGGACTTGGTTCTAAGAGGAAACGGGGGAAAGTAGTAGATACTGGCTACCCAACCGGTCTCTTGGTTGAAAAGACGAAGAAAGCATGGTGGATGGCGAAGGGTGGGGGGAAGTGGACATATCTCTAGGTTGAAAAAGGAAAGAAAGTGACGGGTGTTGGGGGACAATGCAAATGAGAATGAGCAGGTCTAGATTTCCTGTGCTCACATAGGAAAATGTGGCCGAGGAGATAAAAAATGGGACAAATGCAGACATGCTGCCTGAGTGTTTGCCGCTCTTGGCAACCACATCTGCCTCACCACTTTATGCCCCTGCTGTCCCTACGCCCATATCGCTACCGTTAATGTAAAATCACATGAAGCATTAAGAAATGCCACCTAATGTCACTATAAGTAATGGTCTAGTGCCGTAGATAAATTGAAGCAATGCCACCACCGTTTTATGAAGTGCTTCCGTCTTGCTTTATTTCCCATGAATTGTGTTTTTGCAGTTACACTTAAATCTCACATAGCTAACATTGCTTCATCCCAATGGAACTGCACAAATTTGATTGCACATTTACTGACCATGTGCTACTCTCATGACAGTAATACTAATGCTATTGTTCTGCATGTTAATCTAGTGGCAGTGTTGATGTGATGTGATGCTACTTACTTAAGGACACTTTCATACTGTCAATCTAGTGCCAATTATAACACAATAGATGTTGTTGTTAATCATACGCCACTGCAAATATCTGTCACTATTTAAATAACCGTATTTCGTATTTGCACAAACAGGGATGTCTGTCTCCATATCGTTTTGGGATGTCTGTCTCCATATCGTTTCTATCCGCGCAATCAAAAGCACACACCTCAGTTTTAGTAGAACTGCGCAAAATGAGATGGCTATCCCTCGCTGCCGTCGTCTAACCACCTGTCTTCCAGGTATTCCTACGTTGGTAGTTACTAGGTAGAATGACCAACGCCATATAAAAGAAGTTGATTCGTACGTTTTACTTCCTGATTGCAGTGTAGGGACGAGCGAAAACAACTGCATCCTAGTCCGGAATGCACTTTCTACCAGTTCATCCATGGACCGAGGACTAGCTGGCACGGCTGCACGGCGGTTTTTTGGGTAGGTGCGCGGACAAGAGGCATTGTGGTCTGCTTATTTCTGCAAATAGCGGTGCTTAAATTTAGTGGAATGCACAACATTTCAGCTGGTCAGTACACTGCATGGTTCAGTTCAGCATTCCAGCTGAGACCACAATTATAATTGGTTATTCTGGAATGAGAGAACCTAACCCTAGATGGTGGCAACAAGAAAAAACCAAAGTGAACTCCAGGAAATTTACGCCTGTCGGGAGGCCCTTTGCTCAGAGAAGCCTTGCTTGTTTTTTCCTGATTTGTAAACCTTCTCACAACTTTGTCTTTTGCTGTGAACTAGTATATGTTTGTTATGTTCTATGAATCATTGAGATGTATAAAATTTCTTAACTTCTTTTCAAGTTTTTTATGAAGCCGAGTTTAATGTGAGTGTTCCACATGAACGCTGGACTAGCGTGTGATCGTTTGGAATTTACATTGTGGCCTCAGTTAACTGCATGAACCACTGTAACAAGATACATAGTTGCTTATATGTCAGACAGCAGATTGTTGATTGTTAGCTGGTTGATAGCCTAGTGTTGAAGCGAGCTGAGCCAATGTGCCGTGTTTTGCACAACTGCTTACAAGTGGAGTAGCACCAACAGTGTTTACAAGTACTTATGTATACGTCGGCGCACAGTTCTCGAACGAGTACTCTATTTCATCAAAACACACACTGCTCGTATGATAAACCATGACAACTTATGTCTTACCATGCCATATTCATGAAAAAAACTAGTGAGGACGCATCTGTTTCGGCAACAATTACGATGGTTCTCACATGATTCACAGGCACACAAAAGTAGCAGCAGTTCCCATAGACGGATTCAAACAGAGTACTAGCCCCAGTGGGCTCGATAACAGGCAAGGTTCGGATAATTAGACACAATCCAAAATACTATTAAACACTAGCTGGGGCAACTATTTCATGCCTCGATCTAATTTGGGCTGGACATAAGACGGACCTTGCCATGAACATCATCGAGGACGTCCGGCAGCAGCTCAATCCTGTGAACCTTCATGAAGACAACCTTGTGGCCTTGCCACTCATAAACTTGTTTGTGGAGGCATGCCACGTCATCTTCCTACGTAAGCTTGACAAGAACAGTATGCCTCACAAATGAAGGAGTAGCTTTGAACTTCTTGTGATTCAGTACACCCTGGACAACACGCGTGACAATAGTGAGGCTGGAATACAACTCTTCATTAGTATAAGCGCAAATGGCTTCCAGGATCCAACAGCCTAAAAACTCTGTTTTCCCAGTGCGTATATTCAGGTCATCCGCCTCATAGCGAGTGACATGTACAACCACACAATCCTTGTCTGCATCAGGGCTCTAATTGAAATAGAAACAAATTCTAAATTACTTTCCAGTATAAGAAACACAAGTTATTTAAACCACTATGTATAGCATGGCATTGAAGCTGATAAAATTTTGCATTATTCATCACCACATACTTAGATGAAAAACCACAATCGAGATCGGCAAAGAAGAAAATCACCTTGGGCAGCTCAGCGGGGGGGGGGACACATCCTCGAAGGGGGAAAACTGCTCCTGCAGTGCCACGGGGGCTGTAACCTCAAACGGGGCGTTGACCATCTCAGTAGTGGTCGTGAGCGTATCTGGGGTCGGCTCGGTGGCTGCCTCCATCTTCTTGGAGCTCTCTGGCTCGTGGGGATCAGCCTCCCCCGTCTGCTCCAATATCGGCAGATCTTTGCCTGGTTCTCCTTGGTCCATCATGAAACTGATGAATACTAGGAGACCACTGAAAGGAAAATGCAATCGCAATGACAATGAAACAAAAAAGAGAGTGAGGATTAGTTACTGCTTTGCAAAAGTTCTTTTTTTCTCTGAACGAAAATATACCAACATCACAGATCCGCTTACCTTCCCTTTGTTGGGAGAGAAGAACAGTGGCAGATGCGAGTGTTGCCTTTCTTGAAGACGGTGAGGGAGAAGGGGATTCAGCGAAGAGTGAAATGATGGTTGCTTCGTCTGTCAAACTTAGACTGCGGGGAGGTGGGGTTTTGTGATACGACGGCTCGTTACTGCCGCGCTACGACCGGGGTGACTCTCCGCCTGCATACTGCCTTCTAATTTGGTGGATGGCATTTGGGCCCGCGCGCTGCATGGCCCGCATGTCGGTGAATAAAAGTATAACGGCATTCAGTAGAGGGAGACGTTTCGATGACCTAGGAGGAGCCAGAAGCGGTATTGTATCCACTGTACTAGTAGTAATTGTTTTTCTGCGTAGCTGTAGAGTGTGTCCACTGTACTAGTAGTAATTGTTTCTCTGGGCCCAAGACAAAATAGCCCATCCACGCTAGTAAATAGTAAAATCAATTCAAAAGCCCATATATTTACTGAATGAGAGGCGCTACCCACACCCAGCACACCCCCCCCCCCCAAAAAAACCTGGTGTTCTTCTTCCTCCTCACTCCCACCCACCTCACGTCAGCTCGCTCCACTCGTACCCCCAAATTCCTCACCTCACTCCTACAGAAAACCCCAGCTCCCCTTCTTCCTCACTACTACAGAAAAACCCCAGCTCCCCTTCTTCTTCACTCGCACTACAACTAGGATCGTCATTCGTTACTCTGCTCAAATCTGCGAGCGCGACGCGACGCCCTCGAGGAAAATGGAGTTGGCTGACCCCAGCGCCAAGAAGATGAGGCTCCCGCCAGCGGCGATGCCTGTTGTAGATCCCGCACCCGGCAGCGCGGGGAGAAGCGGCGACCCCGCCCCCACCGGATCCCAGGAACCCGTAGAATCTCAGGTGGACCGCATCAGCGATCTCCCGGACGCTGTCCTTAGGGAGATCATCTCGCTTCTCCCCACCAAGGATTGATGCCGCACCCAAGTCCTCTCAATTCGGTGGCGCCCTCTATGGCGCGATGTGCCCCTTAATCTCGACTGTCGTCAGCTATCTCTCTTCAATGATTTTGAAATCCCCAGAGCCATCATCTCCTCCCACCAGGGCTCCGTTCAAAGCCTATGCATCCCTTCATGCTACCTGAGCAAGCATACCATGCCCTGCATGGTGGACGCCTGGCTGAAATCCCCTGAATTCATAGAACTACAGCTGCTTGAGTTCTACAATTCCCCTGGAAATCACATACCACATACCGAACGCCATGTACTTGTGCCCTCAGCACCGATGTCCATCTCGCGGTTTTCCTCCTCTCTCCACACCGCCACCTTTGCGCTGTGCTACCTACCAGACAATCTGGTGCTAAACCTTCGACTCCCATTTCTCAAGAAACTTTCACTTGTGCGGGTTCGTATATCGGAGCCCTCATTGCACAGCATCATCCACTCCAGTTGCCCTGCCCTGGAGTGCTTGGTGCTTGTTTTCACAGTTAGAATCGGTTGTCTCCAAATAAAGTCGCCTAACCTTGTAAGAATTGGAATTTCTTTTGATGGAAAGCAGCTCATCATCCAAGATGCCCCTTCACTTCAAAGGTTGATCCTTGATTTTAGTTATTCACCGTTGCAAATAACCGTCCTCTCTGCACCTAAACTAAAGACCTTGGGTGTAATACATGATCTCTGTGCTCATTTCAATATGGTGTTTGGCTCCACAGTTCTTCAGGTGCTTTATATTATCATCTACACTTGTAACCATAAGCTGCATTTTAAATTTCTGCGCATAAGTTATATATCATATTGGAGTACACATTTTGTACTAATATTATGTTCTATGCTCAATGAAGAGTTTCTCCATGGATGGCCTATCAATGGTGCTGGATTCTGTCAAGATCTTATATATATATCCAAATGAATAGTTTTGATCTGAACAAGATTATTGGCTTGCTGCAATGCTTTCCATGTCTGGAGAAGTTGTATATAAAGGTGTTAATTTCACTCACATTGGAAGCCCGCATATAGTGTACTAGAATTAACCGTTCAGTTGTTGCTCTATCGACACTCTATTTTTAGACCTTAACTGTTTTCAATCTTCATGTCTATTTAGGCAACAGGACAGGGTAAGACAGTTATAACCAATCGGTGGATTGGTAAGCATCGGGATTTTCTCACTTCTCATGAGATTCGATTGAAGACAATAACGCTAGAATGATATGTAGCCAACCGTGCAAACACCAGATTTGTCACATTCTTCCTGCTGAATGCGAGGTTACTATTGTCCATCAGGCTTAAGTTTATCAACAGCATGGTTTTGACGGATGGGTATGTGGAAGAGCAAAAAAGGAGTTTCAGGTGGGCAAAAGAGCTTCTGAACGTGTCGGGCTTCTATTTACAACATATTGTGGTCATAATCCGGTAAATTTTACGACCCGGGATGTTCATTCTATGGACCTGACCGATCCATTTGACAGTGACTGCCGAAAACAGTGCTGGAGTTAGATGTTGTTGCCCTTTTTAACCTGGGTTTTTTTGTAAACCTGATGAACAATTAACCCTCGTGCTTTTGTACAGTTTGTAAGCTGGAGTTAGATGTTCTTTCCCTTTTCAACTCGGCTGTGACTGTCGTATTTTCTTTGAAACAAGGCAAATGTCTTGCTAGTCATTTAATTTAGAGTGAAATATTGTAACAACTAACAAATCCCAACCAAGGGAAATAACATCACTCTCGCCGGCTGCTTGAGCTCACTGTGCATTACAGAAGCCAAGTGATTAGCCCCCACCAGCACCCACAAACTTATTTCGAACTAGCACATCAAATGGGCTGTAAATTTTCATAGGAAAGGCTGCATGACCGTGACAGATTTGGATTCTGACATTTGGGACCCGCGAGGAAATAGCCTATCCAAGGTGGTGTCGACTTACTCGCCAGTCAACAAACGATTCTGGCTACCAGCCGTTGGATTGACATCCAACATTTGTCGTGTATCTTCTATCTCTTGTCTTCTTCTTCCTCCAGCCACCCAAACCAAACCACCCCGTCGGCTCCGCCTACTCCCGCCTCCCATGGCTGGCTGCGCCTCCGCCGCCCTACCGTACGTACCCTCCAACGTTGGCCAGTCCCTCCCTCTATTCCCCCACACGTCCTGTTATTCTCCAGCGACGTCAGCCCCAACACGCACCCGCACCCGAACCAGTCAACCCTCGTACTCCCCTCCGCCTGCGACTGGACCGACGCTTCTTCCATGGCTCCTGTTCGTTTCGTCCGAGGCCTCGCCGTCGTCCTCCGCCTTGCGGCCTTGGTTCGCTCGCCGTGCGTGGTGCACCGCCCTCTTGCGTTGTCAACGTCGTCAAAAACCGAGAGGAACAAGGAGATGACTGTACGTGGAGAGGATGATAGTAGGGACCCACCAGCTGTTGGAAATATGCCCTAGAGGCAATAATAAATGGTTATTATTATATTTCTTTGTTCATGGTAATTGTCTATTGTTCATGCTATAATTGTATTGTCCGGAAATCGTAATACATGTGTGAATACATAGACCACAAAGTGTCCCTAGTAAGCCTCTAGTTGACTAGCTCGTTGATCAACAGATAGTCATGGTTTCCTGACTATGGACATTGGATGTCATTGATAACGGGATCACATCATTAGGAGAATGATGTGATGGACAAGACCCAATCCTAAGCATAGCATAAAAGATCGTGTAGTTTCGTTTGCTAGAGCTTTTCCAATGTCAAGTATCTTTTCCTTAGACCATGAGATCGTGCAACTCCCGGATACCGTAGGAGTGCTTTGGGTGTGCCAAACGTCACAACGTAACTGGGTGACTATAAAGGTGCACTACGGGTATCTCCGAAAGTGTCTATTGGGTTGGCACGGATCGAGACTGGGATTTGTCACTCCGTGTGACGGAGAGGTATCTCTGGGCCCACTCGGTAATGCATCATCATAATGAGCTCAATGTGACTAAGGCGTTAGTCACAGGATCATGCATTGCGGTACGAGTAAAGAGACTTGCCGGTAACGAGATTGAACAAGGTATTGGGATACCGACGATCGAATCTCGGGCAAGTAACATACCGACTGACAAAGGGAATTGTATACGGGATTGATTGAATCCTCGACATCGTGGTTCATCCGATGAGATCATTGTGGAACATGTGGGAGCCAATATGGGTATCCAGATCCCGCAGTTGGTTATTGACCGGAGAGGCGTCTCGGTCATGTCTGCATGTCTCCCGAACCCGTAGGGTCTACACACTTAAGGTCCGGTGACGCTAGGGTTGTAGAGATATATGTATGCGGAAACCCTAAAGTTGTTCGGAGTCCCGGATGAGATCCTGGACGTCACGAGAGGTTCCGGAATGGTCCGGAGGTGAAGAATTATATATAGGAAGTCCAGTTTCGGCCACCGGGAAAGTTTCGGGGGTTACCGGTATTGTACCGGGACCACTGGAAGGGTCCCGGGGGTCCACCGGGTGGGGCCACCTATCCTGGAGGGCCCCCTGGGCTGAAAGTGGAAGGGAACCAGCCCTTAGTGGGCTGGGGCACCCCCCTTGGGCCTTCGCCCATGCGCCTAGGGTTGGGAACCCTAGGGGGGAGTTCCCCTTGCCTTGGGGGGCAAGGCAACCCCTTCCCCCCTTGTGGCCACCGCCCCCCTTGAGATCTCATCTCTTGGGGCCGGCGCCCCCCCCAGGGGGCCTATATAAAGGGGGGAGGGAGGGCAGCACACAACAGCCTTGGGCGCCTCCCTCCTCCCCTGCAACACCTCTCTCTCTCTCTCTCTCGCAGAAGCTTAGCGAAGCCCTGCCGAGACCCGCTACATCCACCACCACGCCGTCGTGCTGATGGATCTCCATCAACCTCTCCTTCCCCCTTGCTGGATCAAGAAGGAGGAGACGTCACTGCACCGTACATGTGTTGAACGCGGAGGTGCCGTCCGTTCGGCACTCGGTCATCGGTGATTTGGATCACGGCGAGTACGACTCCGTCATCCACGTTCATTGGAACGCTTCCGCTCGCGATCTACAAGGGTATGTAGATGCACTCCCTTCCCCTCGTTGCTAGTATACTCCATAGATGCATCTTGGTGAACGTAGGAAAATTTTAAAATTATGCTACGATTCCCAACAGTGGCATCATGAGCCAGGTCTATGCGTAGTTACTATGCACGAGTAGAACACAAAGCAGTTGTGGGCGTTGAGTTTGCCAATTCTTCTTGCCGCTACTAGTCGTTTCTTGTTTCGGCGGCATTGTAGGATGAAGCGGCCCGGACCGACCTTACACGTACGCTTACGTGAGACAGGTTCCACCGATTGACATGCACTAGTTGCATAAGGTGGCTAGCGGGTGTCTGTCTCTCCTACTTTAGTCGGAACGGATTCGATGAAAAGGGTCCTTATGAAGGGTAAATAGAAATTGGTAAATCACGTTGTGGTCATACGTAGGTAAGAAAACGTTCTTGCTAGAAACCTACAAACCAAGTAAAAACTTGCAACAACAATTAGAGGACGTCTAACTTGTTTTTGCAGCAAGTGCTATGTGATGTGATATGGCCAGAAGATGTGATGAATGATATATGTGATGTATGAGATTGATCATATTCTTGTAATAGGAATCACGACTTGCATGTCGATGAGTATGACAACCGGCAGGAGCCATAGGAGTTGTCTTTATTATTTTGCATGACCTGCGTGTCATTGAATAACGCCATGTAATTTACTTTACTTTGTTGCTAAACGCGTTAGCCATACAAGTAGAAGTAATCGTTGGCGTGACGACTTCATGAAGACACAATGATGGAGATCATGATGATGGAGATCATGGTGTCATGCCGGTGACAAAGATGATCATGGTGCCCCGAAGATGGAGATCAGAGGAGCATGATGATATTGGCCATATCATGTCACTATTTGATTGCATGTGATGTTTATCATGTTTTTGCATCTTATTTGCTTAGAACGACGGTAGTAAGTAAGATGATCCCTTATAATAATTTCAAGAAAGTGTTCACCCTAACTGTGCACCGTTGCGAAGGTTCGTTGTTTCGAAGCACCACGTGATGATCGGGTGTGATAGATTCTAACGTTCGAATACAACGGGTGTTGACGAGCCTAGCATGTACAGACATGGCCTCGGAACACACGCAATACACTTAGGTTGACTTGACGAGCCTAGCATGTACAGACATGGCCTCGGAACACGGAGGACCGAAAGGTCGAGCATGAGTCGTATAGAAGATACGATCAACATGGAGATGTTCACCGATCTTGACTAGTCCGTCTCACGTGATGATCGGACATGGCCTAGTTAAAGTCGGATCATGTATCACTTAGATGACTAGAGGGATGTCTATCTGAGTGGGAGTTCATTAAATAATTTGATTAGATGAACTCAATTATCATGAACTTAGTCTAAAATCTTTACACTATGTATTGTAGATCAAATGGCCAACGTTGTCCTCAATTTCAACGCGTTCCTAGAGAAAACCAAGCTGAAAGATGATGGCAGCAACTATACGGACTGGGTCCGGAACCTGAGGATCATCCTCATAGTAGCCAAGAAAGATTATGTCTTAGAAGCACCGCTAGGTGAAGCACCAATCCCAGAGAACCAAGACGTTATGAACGCTTGGCAGCAGCGTGCTGATGATTACTCCCTCGTTCAGTGTGGCATGCTTTACAGCTTAGAATCGGGTCTCCAAAAGCGTTTTGAGAAACATGGAGCATATGAGATGTTCGAGGAGCTGAAACTGGTTTTTCAAGCTCATGCCCGGGTCGAGAGATATGAAGTCTCCGACAAGTTCTTCAGCTGTAAAATGGAGGAGAACAGTTCTGTTAGTGAGCACATACTCAGAATGTCTGGGTTGCACAACCGCTTGTCTCAGCTGGGAGTTAATCTCCTGGATGACGCGGTCATTGACAGAATCCTCCAGTCGCTTCCACCAAGCTACAAGAGCTTTGTGATGAACTACAATATGCAGGGGATGGAAAAGACCATTCCCGAGGTATATTCAATGCTGAAATCAGCGGAAGGGGAGATCAGAAAAGAACATCAAGTGTTGATGGTGAATAAAACCACTAAGTTCAAGAAGGGCAAGGGTAAGAAGAACTTCAAGAAGGACGGCAAGGGAGTTGCCGCGCCCGATAAACCAGTTACCGGGAAGAAGTCAAAGAATGGACCCAAGCCCGAGACTGAGTGCTTTTATTGCAAGGGAAGTGGTCACTGGAAGCGGAACTGCCCCAAATATTTAGCGGACAAGAAGAAGGCCGGCAACACCCAAGGTATATGTGATATACAAGTAATTGATGTGTACCTTACCAGTACTCGTAGTAGCTCCTGGGTATTTGATACCGGTGCGGTTGCTCATATTTGTAACTCAAAGCAGGAACTACGGAATAAACGGAGACTGGCAAAGGACGAGGTGATGATGCGCGTCGGGAATGGTTCCAAGGTCGATGTGATCGCCGTTGGCACGCTACCTCTGCATCTACCCACGGGATTAGTTTTAAACCTCAATAATTGTTATTTAGTGCCAGCTTTGAGCATGAACATTGTATCTGGATCTCGTTTAATTCGAGATGGCTACTCATTTAAATCTGAGAATAATGGTTGTTCTATTTATTTGAGAGATATGTTTTATGGTCATGCCCCGCTGGTCAATGGTTTATTTTTGATGAATCTCGAACGTGATGTTACACATGTTCATAGTGTGAATACCAAAAGATGTGAAGTTGATAATGATAGTCCCACATACTTGTGGCACTGCCGCCTTGGTCACATTGGTGTCAAGCGCATGAAGAAGCTCCATGCAGATGGACTTTTGGAGTCTCTTGATTACGAATCATTTGACACATGCGAACCATGCCTCATGGGTAAGATGACCAAGACTCCGTTCTCCGGAACAATGGAGCGAGCAACCAACTTATTGGAAATCATACATACCGATGTGTGCGGTCCAATGAGTGTTGAGGCTCGCGGAGGATATCGTTATGTTCTCACTCTCACTGATGATTTAAGTAGATATGGGTATGTCTACCTAATGAAACACAAGTCTGAAACCTTTGAAAAGTTCAAGGAATTTCAGAGTGAAGTCGAGAATCAACATGACAGGAAAATAAAATTCTTACGATCAGATCGTGGTGGAGAATATTTAAGTCACGAATTTGGTACACACTTAAGGAAATGTGGAATAGTTTCACAACTCACGCCGCCTGGAACACCTCAGAGAAATGGTGTGTCCGAACGTCGTAATCGCACTCTATTGGATATGGTGCGATCTATGATGTCTCTTACCGACTTACCGCTCTCATTTTGGGGTTATGCTTTAGAGACTGCCGCATTCACTTTAAATAGGGCACCGTCTAAATCCGTTGAGACGACACCGTATGAATTATGGTTTGGGAAGAAACCTAAGCTGTCGTTTCTAAAAGTTTGGGGATGCGATGCTTATGTCAAGAAACTTCAACCTGAAAAGCTCGAACCCAAATCGGAAAAATGCGTCTTCATAGGATACCCTAAGGAAACTATTGGGTATACCTTCTACCTCAGATCCGAAGGCAAGATCTTCGTTGCCAAGAACGGGTCCTTTCTAGAGAAGGAGTTTCTCTCGAAAGAATTGAGTGGGAGGAAAGTGGAACTTGATGAGGTGATAGTCACCCCTTCCGAACCGGAAAGTAGCGCAGCGCGGGAAAATGTTCCTGTGGTGCCTACACCGACTAGGGAGGAAGTTAATGATGATGATCATGAAGCTTTGGATCAAGTTACTGAACTTCGTAGGTCCACAAGGACACGTTCCGCACCAGAGTGGTACGGCAACCCTGTCCTGGAAATCATGTTGTTAGACAATGGTGAACCTTTGAACTATGAAGAAGCGATGGAGGGCCCGGATTCCGACAAATGGCTAGAAGCAATGAAATCCGAGATAGGATCCATGTATGAAAACGAAGTATGGACTTTGACTGACTTGCCCGATGAGCGGCGAGCCATAGAAAACAAATGGATCTTTAAGAAGAAGACGGACGCGGATGGTAATGTGACCATCTACAAAGCTCGACTTGTCGCTAAGGGTTATCGACAAGTTCAAGGGGTTGACTACGATGAGACTTTCTCACCCGTAGCGAAGCTGAAGTCCATCCGAATCATGTTAGCAATTGCCGCATACTATGATTATGAGATATGGCAGATGGACGTCAAAACGGCATTCCTTAATGGCTTCCTTAAGGAAGAGTTGTATATGATGCAGCCGGAAGGTTTTGTCGATCCTAAGAATGCTAACAAAGTGTGCAAGCTCCAGCGCTCAATCTATGGGCTGGTGCAAGCATCTCGGAGTTGGAGCATTCGCTTTGATGAGATGATCAAAGCGTTTGGGTTTACACAGACTTATGGAGAAGCCCGTGTTTACAAGAAAGTGAGTGGGAGCTCTGTAGCATTTCTCATATTATATGTGGATGACATACTATTGATGGGAAATGATATAGAATTCTTGGAAAGTATAAAGGCCTATTTGAATAAGTGTTTTTCAATGAAGGACCTTGGAGAAGCTGCTTATATATTAGGCATCAAGATCTATGGAGATAGATCAAGACGCCTCATTGGTCTTCCACAGAGTACATACCTTGACAAGATATTGAAGAAGTTCAGTATGGATCAGTCCAAGAAGGGGTTCTTGCCTGTATTGCAAGGTGTGCAATTGAGCACGGCTCAATGCCCGACCACGGCAGAAGATATAGAAGAGATGAGTGTCATCCCCTATGCCTCGGCCATAGGGTCTATTATGTATGCCATGCTGTGTACCAGACCTGATGTAAACCTTGCCGTAAGTTTGGTAGGAAGGTACCAAAGTAATCCTGGCAAGGAACACTGGACAGCGGTCAAGAATATCCTGAAGTACCTGAAGAGGACTAAGGATATGTTTCTCGATTATGGAGGTGACGAAGAGCTCGTCGTAAAGGGTTACGTCGACGCTAGCTTCGACACAGATCTGGATGACTCGAAGTCATAGACCGGATACGTGTATATATTGAATGGAGGAGCAGTAAGCTGGTGCAGTTGCAAGCAAAGCGTCGTGGCGGGATCTACATGTGAAGCGGAGTACATGGCAGCCTCGGAGGCAGCACAGGAAGCAGTCTGGATGAAGGAGTTCATTACCGACCTAGGGGTGATTCCCAATGCGTCGGGCCTGATGACTCTCTTCTGTGATAACACTGGAGCTATTGCCCCTGCGAAGGAGCCCAGGTTTCACAGGAAGACCAGGCATATCAAGCGTCACTTCAACTCCATTCGTGAAAGTGTTCAAAATGGAGACATAGATATTTGTAAAGTACACACGGACCTGAATGTAGCAGATCCGTTGACTAAACCTCTCCCTAGGGCAAAACATGATCAACACCAGGACGCAATGGGTGTTCGATTCATCACAATGTAACTAGATTATTGACTCTAGTGCAAGTGGGAGACTGTTGGAAATATGCCCTAGAGGCAATAATAAATGGTTATTATTATATTTCTTTGTTCATGGTAATTGTCTATTGTTCATGCTATAATTTTATTGTCCGGAAATCGTAATACATGTGTGAATACATAGACCACAAAGTGTCCCTAGTAAGCCTCTAGTTGACTAGCTCGTTGATCAACAGATAGTCATGGTTTCCTGACTATGGACATTGGATGTCATTGATAACGGGATCACATCATTAGGAGAATGATGTGATGGACAAGACCCAATCCTAAGCATAGCATAAAAGATCGTGTAGTTTCGTTTGCTAGAGCTTTTCCAATGTCAAGTATCTTTTCCTTAGACCATGAGATCGTGCAACTCCCGGATACCGTAGGAGTGCTTTGGGTGTGCCAAACGTCACAACGTAACTGGGTGACTATAAAGGTGCACTACGGGTATCTCCGAAAGTGTCTGTTGGGTTGGCACGGATCGAGACTGGGATTTGTCACTCCGTGTGACGGAGAGGTATCTCTGGGCCCACTCGGTAATGCATCATCATAATGAGCTCAATGTGACTAAGGCGTTAGTCACGGGATCATGCATTGCGGTACGAGTAAAGAGACTTGCCAGTAATGAGATTGAACAAGGTATTGGGATACCGACGATCGAATCTCGGGCAAGTAACATACCGACTGACAAAGGGAATTGTATACGGGATTGATTGAATCCTCGACACCGTGGTTCATCCGATGAGATCATCGTGGAACATGTGGGAGCCAATATGGGTATCCAGATCCCGCAGTTGGTTATTGACCGGAGAGGCGTCTCGGTCATGTCTGCATGTCTCCCGAACCCGTAGGGTCTACACACTTAAGGTCCGGTGACGCTAGGGTTGTAGAGATATATGTATGCGGAAACCCGAAAGTTGTTCGGAGTCCCGGATGAGATCCCAGACGTCACGAGAGGTTCCGGAATGGTCCGGAGGTGAAGAATTATATATAGGAAGTCCAGTTTCGGCCACCGGGAAAGTTTCGGGGGTTACCGGTATTGTACCGGGACCACCGGAAGGGTCCCGGGGGTCCACCGGGTGGGGCCACCTATCCCGGAGGGCCCCGTGGGCTGAAAGTGGAAGGGAACCAGCCCTTAGTGGGCTGGGGCGCCCCCCTTGGGCCTCCCCCCATGCGCCTAGGGTTGGGAACCCTAGGGGGGAGTTCCCCCTTGCCTTGGGGGGCAAGGCAACCCCTTCCCCCCTTGTGGCCACCGCCCCCCTTGAGATCTCATCTCTTGGGGCCGGCGCCCCCCCAGGGGGCCTATATAAAGGGGGGGAGGGAGGGCAGCACACAACAGCCTTGGGCGCCTCCCTCCTCCCCTGCAACACCTCTCTCTCTCTCGCGGAAGCTTAGCGAAGCCCTGCCGAGACCCGCTACATCCACCACCATGCCGTCGTGCTGATGGATCTCCATCAACCTCTCCTTCCCCCTTGCTGGATCAAGAAGGAGGAGACGTCGCTGCATCGTACGTGTGTTGAACGCGGAGGTGCCGTCCGTTCGGCACTCGGTCATCGGTGATTTGGATCACGGCGAGTACGACTCCGTCATCCACGTTCATTGGAACGCTTCCGCTCGCGATCTACAAGGGTATGTAGATGCACTCCCTTCCCCTCGTTGCTAGTATACTCCATAGATGCATCTTGGTGAACGTAGGAAAATTTTAAAATTATGCTACGATTCCAAACACCAGCGTCATGGCAGTACGCAAGCAAGTGCCTCTATATTACAAGCCCAAAAATATGGTTCCTCCTAATGGTTGGACATCTGGGGCTCACGCCATTGTCAACGTAGTCAATAAACGAGAGAATTACACTGCGAGCGGCTGACACCAGGGACCCAGCAGGTCATGCAATTTTTTTTTGAGGAACAAGCAGTTGTTATTTATACTAGTTTTAGCGACGGATCAGGGTAACAACGGAGCTGTGCGGGGGTTGTGGCCTATCTAGCCAGGGTTTTATTTATGTTTACCACATCATGAGCCCAGTTGTGTTTTTTTCTTGCTAAAATGGCTAGCCCAGTTCTATTTTTTTTAAAGAAATACCCAAACAAGGCCTACTTGCTTTATCAGCCCTGCTGGGCTGCAAATCTTTCAAGACGAGGAGAGTTTCATTCGGTTTGCCCAGAAATGGGCTGTACATTTTTAAAACACATCAAACCGAGAATTAGTTTCTATTTTTTTTCATTACAAGATTTTAAATTCCATTGATTTTTATGCGTGGACATTTATTTGGATTTTATATTTATATAAATTATTTTTCAAAATAGTTTGAATGTGTATCGATATTTTGGGATTAAAAACAGTTGACCGCACCGAAATATGCAAAATTTCGTATACTTTTTAACCGTGGCCACAATATGGGGTGTAATGCTAACAAAAGGAAGATGGGCTCCAAAAAAATTCTTAAGAATTAGCAAATGGGTTGTACATTATTAGAAATAATAGCAGATCGGCTGTATGCTGTTTTCCACAGATTTGAGGTTGACTTGTGCGCCTACTACAGGTTGACACGTATGCTTTCCTAAAAAAAAGGTTGACGCACACGCAACGTCGTGTCAACTTAGTCAACACACGAGAGCAGTGACTGTTGGATGTCCATCCAACGGCTGTCGTGCTTCTTCAATCTCTAATCTTCCTGCTCCAGCCACTCAAACAAGCGCCAGCGGGACTGCCTGCTCCCTCCTCCCGCGGCCGGCTATGCTGCCGCGCAGGCCACACCGCCCCACCGTACTCCCATCACTGGCCTAGCCATCCCTCTACTCACCCACACCTCCTGTTATTCTCCAAGGACGGCAGACGAACCAGTAAACCCTCGTACTCCTCCGCGTGGGAAACAACTGCCGAGTCTTCCCTGGCTCTGTGTCATTCCATTCCTAGGCCTCGCTGTCGTCCACCGCCCTGGTGCTCTCGGCGCGGCCTGGTCAACATGGTCAATGAACGATAACCATTGGAAGTGGACTGTACGTGGAGAGGCTGACAGCTGGGTCCACGGCCGCACGCAAGGAAATGCCGTCTTATTACGCGCAAAATAATGATTCCTCCACATGACAGCTAGGACCAACGGGAAGGGCTTCTGTATTTCGCGAAAAAAACGTTGACCCCGCTGACAAGTCGGACCCACCAGCTATATCTTCGCACGCAAGGAAGTGCCTCCTTATTACGCACAAAAAATGAATACCCCCCTGCTAGGATGGGACCCACCATAGTGGGTGGCTGACTTGTGGGCCTACTAAGTTGACGGGGACGGAGGGCTTTGTCAACTTAGTCAATATGAACGATACTAGCTCCAGTGACCGTACGATGTCCATCCAACGGCCATAGTGCTTCTTCAACCTCTGGTCTTCTTGCTCCAGCCGCCCAAAGCAGCGCCGGTCGTGCCGCCTGCTCTTGCCTCCCGTGGCCGGTTGTGTTGCCGCGGAGGCCTCACCGCCCCCATACTACTCCAACCGCTGGCCAGGCCATCCCTCCACTCACCCACACCCCCTGTTATTCTGCGGCGATGGCAGCCTCACACCGCAGCCAAACCAGTGAACCCTCGTACTCCTCTCCGCGTGGGCATCCACTGCCGCGTCTTCCCCGACTCCGTGTCGTCCCCTTCCTAGGCCTCACCGTCGTCCACCGCTGTGGTGCTCTCGGCGCAGCGTGGTCAATGTGGTCAATGACCGACTTCCATCAGAAGAGTACTATACGTGGAGAGGCTGACAGCTGGGTCCACGGCAGCTGCAAGCAAGTGCCTCCTTATTACGCGGAAAATAATTATTCCTCCACCTGACGACATGGACCCACTGGACGGGCCACCGTATTTGGCAAAAAAAACGTTTCCCCCTGACTACTGGGACCCACCGGACGGGCCACCGTATTTCGCGAAAAAAACGTTCCCCCCGCTGTCAGCTCGGGCCCATCGAAAGTGCCTCCTTATTACGCACAAAAAAATGAATACCCCCTGCTAGTTGGGACCCACCTTGGTGGGAGACTGACTCGTGGGCCTACTAAGTTGACGGGGACGGAGTGCTTTGTTAACTTAGTCAATATGAACGATTCTAGCTCCGGTGATCGTACGATGTCCATCCAACAGCCGTAGTGCTTCTTCAACCTCTGGTCTTCTTGCTCCAGCCGCCCAAAGCAGCGCCGGTCATGCTGCATGCTCCTGCCTCTCGTGGCCGGCTATGCTACCGGGGAGGCCTCACCGCCCCCTACTATTCCCATCGCTGGCCAGGCCCTGCGGCGATGGCAACCTCACACCGTAGCCGAACCAGTGAACCCTCGTACTCCTCTCCGCGTGGGCTTCCACTGCCGCGTCTTCCCTGGCTCCGCGTCGTCCCCTTCCTAGGCCTCGCCATCGTCCATCGTCCTGGTGCTCTCGGTGCGGCGTGGTCAACATGGTCAAGGAACGACTTCCATCGGAAGAGTACTGTACATGGAGAGGCTGACAGCTGGGTCCACGGCGGCCGCAAGGAAGTGCCTCCTTATTACGCGCAAAATAATCATTCCTCCACCTGACAGCAGGGACCCACCGGATGGGCCATTGTATTTCGCGAAAAAACGTTTCCCCCTGACTGCTGGGACCCTCCAGCTACATCTTCAAACACACAGAAGTGAGTCCGGGCAAAAAAAAAAGATTCACCCCCCTGACTGTTGGGACCCACTAGCTACATCTTCGCACGGAATGAAGCGCCTGCCAGTCGGAACCCACCTGGTCGAAGCGTACGTAGCGTTGTCATTCTGATCGTGAACGTGTACGTACATACTGATCGATGTAGAGGCGCGCACGTGTCGTAGTAGAGGCGCGCACGTAGCATGTACACGTACGTACAGCGGCCAGGGTGCAAGAAAGAAAATACGGCCACGTACATACATCGGGCGGGGTCTCGAACGCCTACTCGCGCATACGTACGACCAGGGCTCGTGTACATGGCTGGGTCAGAACGGAGAAACTGCGTCGTCGTCATGTTCATGGGGAGCCAACCGGCTGGGTCGGAACGGAATGCGTCGTCGTGTTCATCGGGAGGGCTTGGACGGAACAGCCGATGGAAATGAGGCCTGGCGTACCGCAGAACGGAGGAAACGGCCTTGTGTTCGACCGGCCACGGTCGAAACGGGATCCTGTTCATCGGGAGGGGTCTGGCGTACTGCAAAACGGAGGAAACGGGCTTGTGTTGGACCTCCTACGGTCGAAACGGGGCCTGTTGATCGGGAGGGGTGTGGCGTACCGCAAAACGGAGGAAACGAACTTGTGTTGGAGCGCTACGGTCGAAACGGGGGTCCTGTTCATCGGGAGGGGCGTGGCGTACCGCAAAACGGGACTCCACGAGATACTGTTCATCTCCATCGTCGACCCCCTCCAGCCTCCACGGGCTACTGTTCATCCACCGTCGACCTCCTCCAGCCTCCACCTGCGACTATTCATCCACGGGCTCCTGTTCATCCAGCCTCCACCGCGCGCTACTCCACCGGCTATTGTTCAACCAGCCCTCTCCATGGGCTCCTGTTCAATCACCCCTCCACGGGCTACTGTTCATCCAGCCCTCCATCGTCTACTGTTCATCCAGCCCTCCATCGTCTACTGTTCATCCAGCCCTCCACGGGGTGGTCCTGTTCATCCAGCCCCCCAGAGGGTCCTGTTCATCCAGCCCCAACCGGCTCGATCGATCAGGGTCCTGTTCATCCAGAGGCAACACCACGGGGTCCTGTTCATCCACCCCCGTTGGGAACTGTTCATCCAAACCCCCCCAGCAACGCTCACTGTTCATCCAGAGGCAGCATCGATCGGCTTCAGTTAGCAGCAGTAGCGAAGGAATCGCTCGATCGGGTTGAGTTAACAGCCATCGATCGATCGCTCGGGTTCAGTAACGCGTAGCCTGCAGTGCAATCGCTCGGGTTCAGTAGGCGAACGCCTCGCTCGGGTTCAGTTAGAGCCCAACACCTCGCACCCACGCGTGTGCGTGTACGAGAGAAATGCGCAAACCTCCGTGCATCGCTCGGCCCCGACCACCCACCGTAACCGGGAACACCCCGATATTTTCCTCGCCCTCGCTTCTACCATGGTTTTTTCCGTCATGGACGGCCCAAAGAATGTCATGCAGCTGCATCTCCGGCCCGCCCAGGACGAAAAGCCCATTTTCTGTCATGATTTTTTGTCATAGAAGTAGGATCCCACCACATCTACGATGATACCGGGTTTTGTCACAATTATCGTCATAGAAGTGTCATAAGTATGACAGAAAAAAATTCGTTCGGCCCAAAATGCCACGGATGTTTCTTTTTTGTTGTTGTGCATATTCATATATGACAGTGGAATACATCTTTGTTGTGCTTTTGAAGATATATAAAAACACATAGAATGATTTATAAAGATTCGTATAGGAATACAAAATGGATTCAAATTTAGTTGCCAGGCTAAACATGGATGCTTATTGTCCCAAAATTTGAAAGAAGCGGCAAAATGTCCACTCCCACGTTAGCTCCCCGAAGCCAAGTGTTTGGGAGATGGAAATTACTGTCTACCCCTTACATGGACAATCCATCGGCCCGATTTCCACTGCTCTCAATAGGGGTAGGTTAGTAACTTCAATTAGACGTGACACGACCGCCTCTGAGCCCATTCCGACACGGTGGGCGCCAAACATGGGCGGCAAAACACATTTGATTCAAGCTCGTCCGAAAGACCTCTGTTTCTCCGTCCATTTCCCCATTCATACACGGTGGGCGGCAAAACAAACTCGACTCGGCCGAAGTCGATGTAGACAAATATTTTCAATAGGGGCAGGTTTGTAACTTCACTCAAACGTGACACAACCGCCTTACCTGTCAGCCTCGTTCATACACCGTGGGCGCCAACCATGGGCGCCAAAACACCCTCTCCTCGCTAGAAATCGCTCTGGGCAAATATTGGCGAGATGCGAGATTACCGTCCTATCCCCAACCGATGGGACGTCCAAATTTTAAACGGAGGCTAAGTTCGTAACTTTCCCATATTTCAGACAGGCGCGTCCCAAAAACATGGTTCCCCGTACCTCTCCCTCCATTTTCCCATTCATACACCGTCCACGCTAGAACACCGTCCCCACACCAGCCTCCTCCGTCCGCCACCCCATCCATCGCCGCCATCCTCCACCCCATCCATCGCCACTGTCCTCCACCATGCTGGAGCGCCTACCAAGACCGCGTCGTCCATTGCTAGAGATGGACGTTTTTCATCCACGGCGACGGACCAAGAGCCTTGCATCATACCCTCTCGCTTCATCGGCGCCGTCGTCCTCTTTGTCGGGGCCGCTCACACGACCTTCTCTTCCACCGCAACGGGACTTATCCCCCGATGCACCCGTCTACCATCGCAGATCTGCTTCAATGCCACCGATAGCCATCGCACCCCTGATGCCTACACGGCGCTGCAAGAGAGGTGGTACTTCATATCTCCTCAACTTTTTAATCTCAACCAGAAAATAGATCGTAACTTGGTTACTATACTTTCTTTTCGGCTCTTAGAATTTAGTTCTTAGTTCGAAGCAAACAATGGATGCTAAATAGCATTTCTCCGGTTTTGCAGCGTTAAATCTGCCATGGCACAGTCATAATAGGGTTTAATTGATCATGCTTAGGGTTTAATGGATCATGTTGGTTCCGTGGTGGTTTCTTTAATAGAAATCGGAGGGTAAACCCTCTTTTGCTCAAAAAATGCTAACAGAAGAACACTCGGGTGTGTGTATCTCTACAGGGTGCCCACGGTGAACCGCGGCCCACCCTAGGATTTTGGGTCGGCCCAGGCCCCGATTCCCCTCTGTTCTGCTGCGCGCTTCCGATCTCTACTCGCCCCCAGCTGCCTGCCTCGCTAGCGACTTGCCGTCCCCGGACGGCATGACTCTAGGAGGAGACGCCGGACTAACTGGAGGTCAGGAGCCGCTCGCCCAACAGCGTCACCGCTGCCCGGGCGCTCCACCGTGCCTACCTTCCCAGTCCATCCAGGGCTCAGGCGTGCATCACCCACTAAGCCAACCCGATTTATCCTGGGATATGTCCTCAACACTCAGCAGCCACTCCTCATCACCCATTTTCTAATTGATCCATTACTCATTAGGTAGGACTGTCATTAGGGTTTGTTGTGTGCTGAGTGCTACCTACACGTAATGGTTAAGATGTATTTTGAGTAATCTGTAGTACCTGTAAAGTTCACAGGGTTTCAAAATTCCGGCCCTAGGAACATACACTAGTCATTTTGGATTGTTGGTCGTAGTGACATTGACCCAGATTACTACTGCAGGCCAGGTTTGTTGACAATTTTACTTGTCTTTCTTACTCATTGGATATGATATCCAATTATTCACGTCGATTAGTTGCAAACAATAAGTGCTAGACAAACTTCTTGATTCAGATTTTGGACGGTCTCTTACTACAGTTACAATTCTGCATACTTGTCCTAGTAAGCTCACAAGTAAATGATTGATTCACTACATCTATGCTTGCCTTGTCATATTTGTTGTCAATATTCTTTTAGGGTGGACCACCCTGTTTCAAAATATTGGAACCGTAGACATGAGTGAATAGTATTTCTCTATGTGATCTCTTCCATCATGTGTGGGAAACGGACACTGCATTGTATAGAAAGAAAGTGTCATTTCCAGCTTTTCTCAATATTCTTTTAGGGTGGACCACCCTATTTCAAAATACTGGAATCGTAGACATGAGTGAATAGTATTTCTCTATGTGATCTCTTCCATCATGTGTGGGCAACGAACACTACATTGTATAGAAAGAAAGTGTCATTTCCAGCTTTTACATAGACTACAATCTTTTACATGGAATACAATCTGCCTACTTGCTATGTGTCGCACTACCAGCACTCCACCCTTGAAGCTAAACATTATGCCACTCATAATTCCTTAGTTTATTTGTTCAAATACGAATTTGATATGATTCTAATGTTCCTACTTCAATTTTGAAATGTGTGTCTGCCTGTTATAGAGACATAAGAGGTTTGTATTTCTGTGTGGTCTGGTCAGCACGGCTGGGGGGTGAACTTTGCATATGCAGGGGTTTATAGGGAGACACTCTTCGAGTTGAATCCGCAATGCATTCCATAGATAATCTGACTACTTTTTATGTTTTCATGAATCTCAGATTATGAACAGCATCATAATGATTATGAGCTTGCGCGCATGAAAAGAATAAAGCAGAACAATGCCATGGCTGTCAAACTTGGCATTAAGGGACTGAAATCAAGTCTGGATGCAATGCAATGCAAACGCTCTTCACCTACAGATTCATGCTCAGAATATGATCCTAACAGTGATTCTGAGCTAGAGGGAGACCTAAGTCAATGTAGCTCCCTAGTGGAGGAGTCAGAGGCAGATGCCCTATCTTATTCACCCATCAAGGTGCTTGCTCTAACTTTCCAAGGTTATATTGGTCGCATATATGTTGCAACTGATGCTTTGCATTGCTTCTACTTGTTGCACTGCCATTAGCTTAGTTTACACATCGTGTATGTGAATACGCCCTGCCTATCCATTTTCAGTACATATTCCATCTGTCATCATACCATATTTATCCATTGAAATGATGTTCTTGTGTATCACACGTTCAAAAGGAAGAGGGCGATTGCTGATCGCGGAGGAGCACGAGCAAAGTATTTGGAAAAGGTAGTGACACCTGATAAATCAAATAACCCATTAGGTGTAGTTGCAATATCACCTGACCCACAAAACACCCCAACTCTAGCAGACTCTAGCCCTACTACACTGGTCATCTCTGATGCCCCAACTCAGCAGACCCCAACTGTAGCAAACAGTATGATGATGCCAGTTGACATAGCACCAGCTCTACGACGCAAAACCCCCATTCCAGCAAAGAGTACACCAAATCCAGTTGCCAAATCCCTTTTCGAACCAGAGAGAGCCCCAATTGCAGCAAATAGGACCCATGTTCCATTTCTTCCCAGTTTAGAAGTAGAAGCTTATATTGTTGTCAGGAACTTTGTGCGCATCTTTCCTTCATGGAAAGATTATACCGCAGACACGAAACAATTTCCAGTCTTCCTCCGCAACTTACGCGTAAGTAATGTACTAATGTTATTCATGGTAATTACTGCATATGTTTCTGCTGACAGAAGACACGGGATTTCATTCTTTTAAATAGGCGAGGACCAAACTGGATTGTCAAGACGAGCAAGGGTTGGTTGCGCTTTTCAAGCACTCGTTGATGAAGTATCGTTCCTACCTGAGGCAAGCGCACTTCGATGGCAAGCCTCTAAACGAAATTTCTGTAAAGCCTCCGGTGCTACATTTATCAGACAGTGACTGGAATAATCTTGTTACACATTGGTCTCGTCTGCAGCGTAAGGTACTCTCTATGATATCACATCACAATTTGAACTACATTTCTGCATTTGCCTTAACGTCTCACTTGTACGAAAACTGTTAGCAGAAGAACACTCATTCTCAAGGGACCACAGAATCTCGCAACTATACTGCACACTGCATTGCTCTTGTGAGTACCTCTTGCCCTGTATGACCATACTTACTTTCATAGTTGTTTGATTATGTAGCATCACTGCACATGTTAGCCTCGTTATCGTCCATTTGGTGGACATTATAAGATCCGTATAGACTCTTACATAAATTTAGAATCAACCCAATGCTTTTGAAGAGGTTTAGCTCTGCAATCCTCTTGTAAGGACTGAACGTCGTCTATCACTGTACTTACATTAACAGCTACTCCCTCCGTCCCATAATATAAGAACGATTTGTGCAGTACACCAGTGTTCAAAACACTCTTGTATTATGGGAAGAGGGATTGGTTCATTGTGTAGAATTATGCATCTTATCTCCCTCGCCCACCATTTACTGAAAAATATCAGATCTATATTTAATCTTACCAAAAGGTTGAATACACAGACGATGCCAGTGCAGAAGTGTAGCCCATTGCTCTTGTCAGTACATTTTGTCCTGTAATGCTTGTACTTCCAGGGATTGGTAGTTGATTGTGTAGCATCAATATGCATCTTATCTTCATTATCCTCTATCCCTTCCAGTATTATCATATCTATAATTACTCACTACAAAATGTAGAGTACAGGCAATGCTTATGAAGAAGATTCGGTGCTGAAATTCTCGAGTTATCCTTCCCTTGACATGGAGAAGGGCATTATAAAGCCGGTGTTTAACTGTTAATGTAAGTCAGTCCTTCTAAAGCCTTTATCCTCAACTGTTGTTTAATTTGCTCATACTCCCTATCGTTTACTGCTGTCTAGTTTGCCGTTTCTATCAAAATGCATGTTCGCAAGAACCGTAAGTTCCAAGTTTTACTTGTAAAACCAAATTCCTTATTCATACCATGCACATTACTCAATACTCCCTATATGTATGCTTGTTTTTGTGGATCTATAATCCAGTGTGTGGTGAAGCAGCCCACATTTGCACCTTGTCATCTCCTGTTTTATCTTACTGATGTGGCTGATGATATGAACGACATGCCATGCACATTAACCAAAATAGATACAAGGATTTTCTTTGCCCTTCATCTATGCTTGTTATGTTGACACGGTAATCCAGTAGTGTGGTGAAGCTTCCCGCATTATGAACAATGCCAAATTATGCTATTGATATTTTGAACTTACTCTTTATTTTCTAATTTGAAATTGGATGGAATTGACAGCACAGTTATCATCTTTGTTTATACACGTGCAAAACCTATCATCTCTCTGCTTGTTTCAGGGTGATATGCCTGATGCCATGCACAAGTCTGCTCAAGGCTGTGAGACAAACCCAACATATATTGCAGCAAAGAAGGCAAAACATCTTGAAGATAGCGAGACAACCCCAAAGTTTTGTCTTGATGCAGTGTTCAAGTTACTTGAGACTAGCAGTCAGACAAGCTCATAGAATTTGCTGCCTGAATCAGTTTGACTTCTTCAGTCCCAAGTTCTAGCAGAAAGGCATTCTGTAACTCAACTTTGACTTGAGGTCCTATCTCTAAGAAAGATTGCGGAGAACACCAATGAGAACCTCCTTGCTAAATAGCTACACCTGGAAGCTATGACCCACATGCTAGGTCGGTCTCATAGCCTTGCACAGCAGCTTGCGCAGCAGTTCCCGCGCAAGCCTAACCTTTCTTGAACTGTCTTGGAAGTGGTCTTGGTTTAGTATTATTTTTTACGCTGCAATGGTGCCCAGTTTTTGTAATCTGCTTCTTCGTTGCGCTTATGATCACTAGTGGCGAACTTCGATGCCCTGTGAATGTAATATACCATAAATCCTTTATTGTATAGTGTAGGTTTATTCTAAGTTACTATGTCATAATTTCTTTATTGTATAGAGTAGGTTTGTTCTTAATTCCTACTAGTTACTGCCATCACTCGCTATCTGAAAAAAAATCTGATGTAGTCGACCGGGCCGAAACATTTTCCTCTAACGGGCCTAGTTTTTAGCGGGGCCACAAATGGGCCGGCCTGCATCTTTCTAGGGCCCGAATGGCCATTGGGGCCTTCACACTTTGCGCCAGGCCCACAACTTACTCCGGCCTATATTCGGCCCAAATTTTAGTTGGGCCTTTTGTGGACCCATCGCTTAGTTTGGCCCATGTAGCGTTGGGCCATTAACAGGCTGAATATTCTGCTGGCCTATTACGGCCCCGAAGAAACCATGGGCCTTTAGCAGGCCGAAATGCATGTTGGGCCTCAATTTTCACTAGTCGTCGACGGGCCTTCAGCAGGCTGAAATGTAGACCGGGCCTTTTTTGGCCCAGTTATATGACGGGCCGTTACCGGGCCGAAACATCTCGGGCCTTAGTTGGCCCACTGATATCATGGGCCTTTAACAGGCTGAAAGTTTAGTACAAGCATCAACGGGCCGAATTATACGACAGGTCTTTAACAGGACCAAAGTCATGTTGGGCTGAACTATTGCCACCTTTATCATGAGCGCTAAGTGGGCCGGATGTTGCGTCGGGCCATATATGGCCCATGGGTAGCACGGGCCAATCCCAGGCCGAAAGACACACCGGGCTAAAATGGGCCCATGTCTACATTGGGCCTCTAACAGGACGAAAGTCATTGGCCGCAATTGGGCCCAAATATTCGGCGCACAATTAATGGGCCAGATCTGGCTTTGGGCCGTAAATGGGTGTTTATTAAATAGGTCATTATTGGGCTGGCCGACTAGCACCTGATTAAGTACTACGGACCTTTGACTGGGCCAACCTTTTTAACCTATATGGGCCTCTGTTGGGCCCTGCCACGTGTCGACGTATCATAGGCGCATCATGTCCAAAGAATAGATGACATCTGTCCCAACGGTGAGCCAACACGTGATTCCTCCGGCCAATGAGAATTTTACACGTGGAAAATCCTCATTGGTCTGGGCTGTTAGCGGGTTATCGAATCCAAAGTCGGACCCGATAGCTTAACGGCAACCCGTTATGGTGGATGCGACATGTCGGACACCCTTGACGAAAGCACTTCCATGACGCGGCATTTATCGTCATGGAAGTGGACACTTCCGTGATGATAATTTTGGTAATGTCATGGAACACTTCTACGACAGCACAGGTATGACTATCTTGATTCTGTCCAAAAATCGGCATCGATGTACATGCATGATAGAAAACATGACATACTGTGACAAACACGTATCATCACGGAAGTGTATTTTTTTTAGTGGTACTAAGTTTCCGGTTAATACAATTCTAGCATGAATAATAAACATTTATCATGATATAAGGAAATATAAATAACAACTTTATTATTGCCTCTAGGGCATATTTCCTTCAGTCTCCCACTTGCACTAGAGTCAATAATCTAGTATTACATAGTAATGATTCTAACACCCATGGAGTCTTGGTGCTGATCATGTTTTGCTCGTGGAAGAGTCTTAGTCAACGGGTCTGCAACATTCAGATCTGTATGTATTTTGCAAATCTCTATGTCTCCCTCCTTGAATTGATCGTGGATGGAATGGAAGCGTCTCTTGATGTGTTTGGTTCTCTTGTGAAATCTGGATTCCTTCGCCAACGCAATTGCTCTAGTATTGTCACAAAAGACTTTCATTGGACCCGATGCACTAGGTATTACACCTAGATCGGATATGAACTCCTTCATCCAGACTCCTTCATTTGCTGCTTTCGAAGCAGCTATGTACTCCGCTTCACACGTAGATCCTGCCACGACGCTCTGCTTGGAACTGCACCAACTGACAGCTCCACCATTCAATATAAATACGTATCCGGTTTGCGACTTTGAGTCATCTGGATCAGTGTCAAAGCTTGCATCAACGTAACCATTTACGACGAGCTCTTTGTCACCTCCATAAACGAGAAACATATCCTTAGTCCTTTTCAGGTATTTCAGGATGTTCTTGACCGCTGTCCAGTGATTCACTCCTGTATTACTTTGGTATCTCCCTATTAAACTTATAACAAGGCACACATCAGGTCTGGTACATAGCATTGCATACATGATAGAACCTATGGTGAGGCATAGGGAATGACTTCCATTTTCTCTCTATCTTCTGCAGTGGTCGTGCATTGAGTGTGACTCAACTTCACACCTTGTAACACAGGCAAGAACCCTTTCTTTGACTGGTCCTTTTGAACTTCTTCAAAACATTATCAAGGTATGTGCTTTGTGAAAGTCCAATTAAGTGTCTTGATCTATCTCTATAGATCTTGATGCCCAATATATAATCAGCTTCACCGAGGTCTTTCATTGAAAAATTCTTATTCAAGTATCCTTTTATGCTATCCAGAAATTCTATATCATTTTCGATTAACAATATGTCATCCACATATAATATCAGAAATGCTACAAAGATCCCATTCACTTTCTTGTAAATACAGGCTTCTCCAAAAGTCTATATAAAACCATATGCTTTGATCACACTATCAAAGCGTATATTCCAACTCCGAGAGGCCTGCACCAGTCAATAAATGGATCGCTGGAGCTTGCACACTTTGTTAGAACCTTTAGGATCGACAAAACTTTCTGGTTGCATCATATACAACTCTTCTTTAAGATATCCATTAAGGAATGCAGTTTTGACATCCATTTGCCAAATTTCATAATCATAAAATGCGGCAATTGCTAACATGATTAGGACAGACTTAAGCATCGCTACTGGTGAGAAGGTCTCATCGTAGTCAACACCTTGAACTTGTCGAAAACCTTTCGCAACAAGTCGAGCTTTGTAGACAGTAACATTACCGTCAGCGTCAGCCTTCTTATTGAAGATCCATTTATTCTCACTTTGTTCTCATACATGGATCCCATCTCAGATTTCACGGCCTCAAGCCATTTCGCGGAATCTGGGCTCATCATCGCTTCCTCATAGTTCATACTCTGGTTTACCATTCTGGTGCGGATCATACTCTGGTTGACCTACGTTGTTCGGTAGTAACTTGATCTGAAGTTTCATGATCATCATCATTAGTTTCCTAACCGATTGGTGTAGGAATCACTGGAACTGATCTCTGTGATGAACTACTTTCCAATTCGGGAGAAGGTACAATTACCTCATCAAGTTCTACTTACCTCCCACTCACTTCTTTCGAGAGAAACCCCTTCTCTAGAAAGGATCCATTCTTAGCAATGAACATCTTGCCTTCGGATCTGTGATAGAAGGTGTACCCAACAGTTTCCTTTGGGTATCCTATGAAGACACATTTCTTCGATTTGGGTTCGAGCTTATCAGGTTGAAGCTTTTTCACATAAGCATCAAAGCCCCAAACTTTAAGAAACGACAGCTTAGGGTTTCTTGCCAAACCATAGTTCATATGGTGTCGTCTCAATGGATTTAGATGGTGCCCTATTTAACGTGAATGCAGTCGTCTCTAAAGCATAACCCCAAAACGATAGCAGTAAATCAATAAGAGACATCATAGATCGCACCATATCTAATGAAGTACGGTTACGACGTTCGGACACACCATTACGATGTGGGGTTCTAGGTGGCGTGAGTTGCGAAACTATTCCACATTGTTTCAAATGAAGACAAAACTCATAACTCAAATATTCACCTCCACGATCAGATCGTAGAAATTTTATTTTCTTGTTACGATGATTTTCCACTTCACTCTAAAATTCTTTGAACTTTTCAAATGTTTCAGACTTATGTTTCATTAAGTAGATATACCCATATCTGCTTAAATCATCTATGAAGGTCAGAAAATAACGATACCCGCCGCGAGCCTCAACACTCATTGGACCGCATACATCAGTATGTATTATTTCCAACAAGTCAGTTGCTCGCTCCATTGTTCTGGAGAACAGATTCTTCGTCATCTTGCCCATGAGGCATGGTTCGCAAGAATCCAGTGATTCACAATCAAGTGATTCCAAAAGCCCATCAATGTAGAGTTTCTTCATGCGCTTTACACCAATATGACCTAAACGGCAGTGCCACAAATAGGTTGCACTATCATTATTAGCCTTGCATCTTTTGGCTTCAATATTATGAATATGTGTATCACTACAATCGAGATTCAACAAATATAGACCACTCATCAAGGGTGCATGACCATAAAAGATATTACTCATATAAATAGAACAACCATTATTCTCTGATTTAAATGAATAACCGTCTCGCATCAAACAAGATCCAGATATAATGTTCATGCTTAACGCTGGCACCAAATAACAATTATTCAGGTGTAAAACTAATCCCAAAGGTAGATGTAGAGGTAGCGTGCCGACGGCGATCACATCGAGTTTGGAACCATTTCCCACGCGGATCGTCACCTCGTCCTTAGCCAATCTTCGTTTAATCCGTAGCCCCTGTTTCAAGTTGCAAATATGAGCAACAAAACCAGTATCAGATACCCAGGCACTACTACGAGAATTAGTAAAGTACACATCAATAACATGTATATCAAATATACCTTTCACTTTGCCATCCTTCTTATCCGCCAAATACTTGGGGCAGTTCCGCTTCAAGTGACCAGTCCCTTTGCAGTAGAAGCACTCAGTTTCAGGCTTAGGTCCAGACTTGGGCTTCTTCACTTGAGCAGAAACTTGCTTGCCGTTCTTCTTGAAGTTCCCCTTCTTCCCTTTACCTTTTTTCTTGAAACTAGTGGTCTTGTTAACCATCAACACTTGATGCTCCTTCTTGATTTCTACCTCCGCAGCCTTTAGCATCGCGAAGAGCTCAGGAATTGTCTTATCCATCCCTTGCATATTATAGTTCATCACGAAGCTTTTATAGCTTGGTGGCAGTGATTGAAGAACTTTGTCAAGGACACTATCATCAGGAAGATTAACTCCCAGTTTAGTTAAGTGGTTGTTGTCGGCGTTCTGGGAACGGGGGTCCCCAGACTAGCCTGCCTGCGGCCCGCGGCGTGGCTCCTCCGACGGCCTGGTACGACCCATCTTCACCAGAAAACACTCAAGACCCTCGCGAGGGGCCAAGCCTCGCGAGGCAGACGACACAAGACCTCCTCAGGGGTAGCCTCACTAGGCTGGCTCGTGAGGAGCGGAGAGATCAAGGCAAGGGGCACCTCGCGAGGTTCCCGTGACGTGAGCCATGACGACCAAGGCCAGGCGGGCGCAGAGTACTCATTTCCTCTTTGGTGCTAAAGGAGAAGGTGCAGGCGAAGAGTCCTGAGGCATCAGGCAAAGGTTTCCATATCGGTGCAACAAGACCAAGACCAGCAGGACGGCAGGACGGAGGTCACCACGGAGCCCACGACATCATCACCACTAGAGCCTTTGGCTGGCGAAGACCACCTTTTGTCAGGATAGCTTATACTAGCTATCCCCCTTCGAATTGGCCGTTGTGGGATCCCTTCCCGCCTAACATTTGGGAAGAGGACCGGGGCCTCTATAAATAGAACTAGCCACCACCATAGAAATGGAAGAACTTTTGGGATCAGATCCATTCCACCCACACACGCACAAGCTCACCGAGCTCAAGAACACCTCTCCTCAGGAGGCTATTCTTCCCTTGTACTTGTTCATCCTCAGCCTACAAGGCAATCCACCATACCACACTGGAGTAGGGTATTACACCACATCGGTGGCCCGAACCAGTATAAACTCTCGCATCCCTTGTTCCTTGAGTTCGGCGAGCGAGGCCTTGAGATCGCGGGGAGTGGGTGAGCTTGGGGAAGAGAGATCTTTGTGCGCACCCCAGAGTTCGAACCTTAAGGGTTTTGCCGGAACCCGTGATCCAACATTTGGCGTGCCAGGTAGGGGTGCGCTGAAGCTTTCTTCTCCAGCGACCAACTCGCCGTTGCCCGACAACTCCGATGTCTGAGGATCCAAGGGCCCAGACCGACCGATGGGCGGCCTGGCCCGCCTGGGCACCACCGACTGACTAGAAGACCTCAACCCCGCGATCCAGGCGACCCGCGCGCCGCCCCACGCCCGCGGACATGCGCAGCGCGGACCGACGCCCGCCGCCCTCGCGCCGCGGCGCGCGCGTGCCGCCGCGCGATCATCCGGCTACTCTGCGGCAACAGCGACACAGACCCGACGGGAGCAGGAAAACATGCGGGCCGCGCTCATCGTGGCGCGGGAGCTGCTGCGGTGCAGGCTGGTGGAGAGCGGCCCCAACGCATTACTGGAGTGGGTCGCTGAAGTCCTGGACGCCGCTTGTAGAGGTACACCACCCTTCTGCTTCATGATCACGCCTGAGGTTGTGCGGAAGCACACTCAAGGCCCCGACGGGCCCACGTGCCCCCTGGGTGTTAGGAGGATCCAGCAACACGAGCGCGGGCAATGGCACTAGACACCCTGCGTCGACCGCGCCATTGCGAGGAGGGACAAGCGCTGACGGCCCGCCGCAAGGGCGCGCCGGGATGTTGCGCGTCGGCCGGGGCCAGGCGCCGCAGTTCGTGGTCCAAGGCGCGGGGCGCCTGCACGAGGATCTTGGCGAGGCAGACATGGACGCCTACGTGCCCCGCATGGTGCACATGGGATATCTGCCCCAGGCCAGGATGGGCAGCTGGAGGACCCGAGACAAGGGCCTTTCACGGGCCGTCCGGAGACTTCACCGACCCCTTCAGTGACGATGACGGTGGGGCACAACCAGTGTCGCAGGGGAAAACTTACACTAGCCCTGAACTGCAGGAGACCCCGGTCGTGGTAGCAGTCGAAGACCACAGGGCAGTAGCCCCGCCAACAGCAGGAGTGGTGCTCTGGGGGCTGCGCGGGAGAGGCCCGGAGCTAGGCCCTCCCTCGCGCCCCACAGAGCCAGGCGTGGCACGGAGGTAGGCCCTCGGTCGGGGGAAGCGTCGGCGAGCCTTCCCCCCCCCCCCCGGCAGTGGGCCCGTGGTAGCCGAGGGTGCCGCCAGTGTCCTCTTTGCCCCTTGGTCTCGTCCTGGTTTCCGGACGCCCCAACGGTGGTCGAGGGTGGCGCAGGGCGGGGCCCTCGCCTGGCGATATGAAGCAAGGCTCACGCATGTGAAGGTCTCCGCTCATGACACTCTCAGGTAATAATGAGTGGGACTGTACATGCCCTGGAGTCTCCGGAGTGCTGCCCTCTAGCCTCGGGAGCTCCCGCCAACGTCCTAGTGGAAGCACCATGCTCCGCGCTGGCCGTCGACGCTGTCCCCCAATGACTATGCTCACAGCCAGTGAAAGCACTTAGCTTCGCACTGGTGGCAAGACAAGAAGACTAGCTAGGTGCCGGACGCGGCCATTTTCTTTCGACCTCTTTTCTGTAGCTCAAATTTGCAGCCTTTGGTTTTTAATTTGAAGTCATATTTTCATTGGCAATCGCGAGGGGTGCCTTTTTCATGTTCGTGTTGATTTCGTGAGTTTCTGGATTCGTGCCTTGCTTTAAGATTTGTGTCCTCTACCTCCCCCCTCCAAGCCCCTCGCGAGCGGGGGCTGAGCAAGGCATGCACGCACTACCCGCGCACCCCGCCACGACTGGCGCTTGCTTCTCGCGAGGCCCTCTCGGGCGGACTAGCAGACCCCTCAGGAGACCAAAACCTCGCGAGCCCGCGAAGAGCTCCCCTCGGAAGAAATGTGCATCCGTACCTGCCAAATCAATTTGAAGCCCGACTGGACTAAGGTGAGTTATGGCAGCAAGCCCACAAGGGGCTCGTGAGCTCACCAAAACATGTTCCAAGCCTAGCTTAAGAAGTGAAATGATAGTTTGTTTACATGAGGGGCTCCCCCTCCCCAAAATGCTCTTACACCGCGAGGGGCCATGCCCAAGCTTTTGCATGCAGGTCCAAAATAAAGGAGTGCAGGCTCAGTCGGACATGTCGCTCGCCGCGTCTTCCGGATCACTCCCAGACATGCTGCTGGCGCTGTTGCTGGCGCTATCTTCACTCTCATCAACCGTGCCACCCTCATCTGCCATGACCACCACCACGTATCCATCAGAAGCAAAGGCCCGGACCAGAGCATCCACATTGTCATCCACCCAGTGCGCTAGGTTGTCCCGGATGACCTCGGGCACCGGAGCAATGGCGGCATCAAAGTCGAAGTCATGATTGATGTTCTGAAGATGGCTAAAAACGCGGGAAAATGCACGCCCGATGAGGCCTCGGCCCTTCTCCTCGACAAGCTCGCGAGCCCTCACTGCCCGGTTCTCCGGGCGTGTCACGACATCAGTGAAGAAGCGGAGGTGGCTGGCATAGTCTTCTGCGTGGGGATGAGGGGCGTGTTCATCACAAATGGCACCCAGTGCCTGGTTCGCCCTCGTCCTGAGGTCACGGAGCATGGGGGTGTGCTTGCGCAGCAGCGTTTGACGGCGGATCGCCTCCTCCCTGCTTTGCTGCGCAAGGGACTCAGCGGTGTTAACCCGCTGCTGAAGCGGAAGCAGCTCGGCACGGGCGGAAGCCAACTCGGCCAGCATGGAAATCAAGGCAGCTGCGACGGCCTTCTCGCGCTGCTCCGCCTTAGCCAGCCTTGACCTGAGGACGGCGGTCCTGCCCTCAGCTTTGGTTTTCACGAGCTTCAGCTTCAGGTCGCACCTATTGGCAAGATAGGCGCGGGCCTTGGCCACCCTGCGGTCAGTCTCCTCCTGGGTCCTGGCCTCGCGCGCGCTGACAACATCCTCTGCTTCGGCAACCTGGCGTTCCCTCGTCTCCAACCGCTCAAGCTCAAGACTGCGCTCCGTGGCCTCCAGCATCAGCGCTTCCTCGTGCCTCAAGATCTCCTCTTCGTCGGACGGCGCCCCCTTCATCGACGCCAAAGCAGCCCTGCGCGCCTCCACCTGCTGCTCCAGGTAGGCATTCAGGACCTGGAGCTCCTGCCTGCACTTCTCGGTGACCTCGCGGCTGTGGTTTGCGTCCCTAGCCTCCTCCAAGGCCCGAGCGCTGGCCTCGCGTGAGGTTGCTAGGGATGCCTCGGCTTTCGCGTTGGCATGCTCGCGCTGGAGGGGCCCGAGGTTGATGGCCACCTTCAGTTGGTGTCATTCATCCACCAGCCGGAGGCCCTCGGCTTCAAGACGAGCATCAACATACATGAGTTCCTCCCCAAGCCTGCTCAGCGCACCCATCGCCTCCTGGAAGAGCTCGTGACGGACGGCACCCCGCTTGCGCGCAAGATCGAGCGCGCAACCGGGTCCGTCCTTCATGCCAGAGGATGTCGAGGGAGTCCGGGGTGGTTCGCTTCCCCCCAGCCAAGGGCTAGAGGCCGGCGCCCTCCTAGTCGCCCTACGGGCCTCGGCGGAGGCCCGGAAGGGCGGAAGCTTGTTGCTTGAAGAAGAGGCCAAGACCAAGGTCATCCAGCCACCGTCAATAACCAGGGGAGGATCCCTTGGCACACCTCCCGCACCCCAGGCAAGACCATGAAGGAGGGACGGCAAGACCGCGGGTTCAATGTGCCAGGCTGACGCATGTGCCTCTCCGGCCAACCTCATGCCATGTGCGGCATCCCGGCTTGAGGTGATCAGGGCCGGCATGGGATTCGGAGCAGGAGGTTGCTTCTCGGGAAATTTCGCCGCCCTGGCGGAGGGGACCCAGAGGAGCCACAGTCAGGAGGGGAAACAACACTCGAGAAATTACAAGGATAAGGTACTCACTCATCTATGGCGATATATTTCCTCTGTTTCAATGGCCGGAACGCATCACCGCTGCAGCTTGGAGATCCTTTCCTCTTCCGGAGCGCGTCGAAGTTCAGTCGGAGCCGGTCGAAGCCTTGAGCGCGGTCACCAGCGCCGGGCGCGGCTGGAGCAGCACTTGAGGAAGCAACCTCGGGGGTGCGGGGCTGCGTGGAGACATTGGCCCCCGCCTCCCGGCGACCTGCCGGGGCCTCCGGGGCTACGACCTCAGGAGTATCGGGCCGCGACGCCCCTACGGCGCTTCCTCAAAACGGCTCTCTAGGGGCCCGTGGGGCGACCCTTCGGGAGCCTCGAGCGGCGTCGATTCCTCAGCGGCCGCGTCGCCAGCGGCCGACGGTGGTCGCCCCCCTGCGCCCACTTCTGGGGAGGTCGCCGTGCTGGCGGCAGGCAAGGGAGCCACGGAGACAGGGCTCTCGCGAGGCCCTTCGAGGCCAGCCAGACGTAGTCCCCACTCATCGAAGGGGGCATCTGCCTCGTGAAGTCCGCCTTCTTCGAGTAGCATTACAAGAGACAACCCTCCTCCGGCATGTCGGCTGGCGACGGGTCGCCCGTCAGGATCTTGAGCACAGTTTGTTACGCCACAAGAGGAAGACCAGACTCATGGAGCCTCATGTGATCCTTGCTGCCGGACAAGGTGCACATTGGTCGGGAATGCGCTGGAGCGGGCCAACACGGCGCCATATGAACTCCTTCACCACCATGGACGCAGTCACGCCAAGGTCCTTCAGCCTCTTCAACCGGAGCCAGACGAAGGCGAGGCGCGGGTCGACGAGCCTCTCATGGCCCCATCCAGAGCTGGGAACGCTGGGTGCTGACGAAAGCAAGAGTAGGGGGCTGAGCACGCCGACGTCCACAAATACCCACCGCCTCCGGAACCCGCTCGCAGACGGTGGGAGCTCGAAGTCAATCCCCGAGCCTGCCGTCGCAGCCACGGCCTTGAAGCTCAGGCATCCCGAGCACTGCCGAGGGTCGGTCAGGTGCAGCGAGAAGAAATGGCGAAGTAGGGCCATGGAAGGAGCAATGCCCACCATGGCCTCGCAGACGAAGGCGAAGACGACAAGAAGGCGATGGATTGGGGATCTAGGTGCAGCATATGGATCTGATAATGGGAAAGCACGGCGTTGAAGAAGGTGGAGAAAGGGGGAATCAGGCCGGCCCACAGGGCGTCAAGGAGGAAGTGGACCTCAGTGGCTGTCCGATCAATAGAGGCGCGGGATGCAGGCCAGGCCACCGTCTTCCCCCATTCGTTGAAGTCGGAGGCGAGCGCTGGGCGGACCTTGCCCATGGCCTGCTGGTTGAGCACTACCGACCGCTCAACGGTAGGCTCAAGGGCTGGAGGGGATTCGGCTGAGGACTGGGGCCTCTTCTTCCCCTTCTTCGGCCGGCTTGGATCCATGGCTACGGAGAGGACAGAGCTCAGTTCAGATCAGAAGAGGAGGCTGTTGTTCCATGAAGGCGGAAGAGTTGGGGGAGTGCGGAGCCAGCAACGAAGGAGTAACTATGTGGGTTGCGGTGGCCGCCTAGCCATGCGGATATCAAGGTTGCGTGGGGAAGCGGAGACGCCCACGTCCCGTCAGTCACCATGCGTCAATCAAGGCCGCAGGCGGTTGGGGCCCGTGGCGCTCCGCACTTGCCCCTTGGCTTCGCCTCGAAGCCAAGTCCGAGCGCGCCTTGGGCCGGGGGGTTACTGTCGGCATTCTGGGAACGGGGGTCCCCAGACTTGCCTACCTGCGGCCCGCGGCGTGGCTCCTCCGACGGCCTGGTATGGCCCATCTTCACCAGCAAACACTCAAGACCCTCGTGAGGGGCCAAGCCTCGGGAGGCGGATGACACAAGACCTCCTCTGGGGCAACCTCACTAGGCTGGCTCGCGAGGAGCGGAGAGATCAAGGCAAGGGGCACCTCGCGAGGTTCCCGTGACGTGAGCTGTGACGACCAAGGCCAGGCGGGCGCCAGCGGGCGCATAGTACTCGTTTCCTCTTTGGTGCTAAAGGATCAGGCGCAGGCGAAGAGTCCCGAGGCATCAGGCAAAGGTTTCCATATCGGTGCAACAAGACCAAGACCAGCAGGACGGCTGGACGGAGGTCACCACGGAGCCCATGAGGTCGTCACCACCAGAGCCTTTGGCAGGCGAAGACCACATTTTGTCAGGATAGCTTGTACTAGCTGTCCCCCTTCAAATTGGCCGTTGTGGGATCCCTTCCCGCCTAACATTTGGGAAGAGGATCGGGGCCTCTATAAATAGGACTAGCCACCACCATAGAAAGGGAGGAACTTTTGGGATCAGGTCCATTCCACCCACACACGCACAAGCTCACCGAGCTCAAGAACACCTCTCCTCAGGAGGCTGTTCTTCCCTTGTACTTGCTCATCCTCAGCCTATAAGGCACTCTGGAGTAGGGTATTACACCACATCGGTGGCCCGAACCGGTATAAACTCTCGTGGCCCTTGTTCCTTGAGTTCGCCGAGCGAGGCCTTGAGATCGCGGGGAGTGGGTAAGCTTGGGGAAGAGAGATCTTCGTGCGCACCCCAGTGTTCGAACCTTAAGGGTTTTGCCAGAACCCGTGATCCGACAGTTGTGGTACCCAGACATTCTGAGTATATGTTCCCTCACAGAACTATTCTCCTCCATCTTACAGCTATAGAACTTATTGGAGACTTCGTATCTCTCAATTCGGCATTTGCTTGAAATATTAACTTCAACTCCTGGAACATCTCATCTGCGCCATGACATTCAAAACGTCTTTGAAGTCCCGATTCTAAGCCGTAAAGCATGGGACACTGAACTATCGAGTAGTCATCAGCTTTGTTCTGCTAGACGTTCGTAACGTCCGGAGTTTCTCCTGGAGCGGGTCTTGCACCTAGCGGTGCTTCCAGGACGTAATTCTTCTGTGCAGCAATGAGGATAATCCTCAAGTTACGGACCCAATCCGTGTAGACGCTACCATCATCTTTCAACTTAGCTTTCTCTAGGAACGCATTAAAATTCAAAGGAACGGTAGCACGGGCCATTGATCTACAACAACATAGACATGCAAAAGCTATCAGGTACTAAGTTCATGATAAATTAAAGTTAAATTAATCATATTACTTAAGAACTCCCACTTAGATAGACATCCCTCTAGTCATCTAAATGATCACGTGATCCATATCAACTAAACCATGTCCGATCATCACGTGAGATGGAGTAGTTTTCAATGGTGAACATCACTATGTTGATCATATCTACTATATGATTCACATTCGACCTTTCGGTGTCAGTGTTCCGAGCCATATCTGCATATGCTAGGCTCGTCAAGTTTAACCAAAGTATTCTGCATGTGCAAAACTGGCTTGCACCCGTTGTATGTGAACGTAGAGCTTATCACACCCGATCGTCGCATGGTGTCTCAGCCCGACAAACTGTAGCAACGGTGCATATTCAGGGAGAACACTTATACCTTGAAATTTAGTGAGGGGTCATCTTATAATGCTACCGCCGTACTAAGCAAAATAAGATGCATAAAAGATAAACATCACATGCAATCAAAATATGTGACATGATATGGCCATAATCATCTTGTGCCTTTGATCTCCATCTCACAAGCACCGTCATGATCTCCATCGTCACCGGCTTGACACCTTGATCTCCATCGTAGTGTCGTTGTCATCTCGCCAACTATTTCTTCCACGACTATCGCTACTGCTTAGTGATAAAGTAAAGCAATACATGGCGATTGCATTTCATACAATAAAGTGACAACCATAAGGCTCCTGTCAGTTGCTGATAACTTTTACAAAACATGATCATCTCATACAACAATTTATATCTCATCGCGTCTTGACCATATCACATGACAACAATCCCTGCAAAAACAAGTTAGACGTCTTCTACTTTGTTGTTGCAAGTTTTACGTGGCTGCTATGGGCTTCTAGCAAGAACCATTCTTACCTACGCGTCAAAACCACAACGATTTTCGTCAAGTGTGCTATTTTAACCTTCAACAAGGACCAGCCGTAGTCAAACTCGATTCAACTAAAGTTGGAGAAACAGACACCCGCCAGCCACCTGTGTGCAAAGCACCTCGGTAGAACCAACCTCATGAATGCGGTCATGTAATGCCGGTCCGGGCCGCTACATCCAACAATATCGCCGAATCAAAGTAAGACGTTGGTGGTAAGCAGTATGACTATTATCGCCCACAACTCTTTGTGTTCTACTCGTGCATATCATCTACGCATAGACCTGGCTCGGATGCCACTGTTGGGGAACGTAGTAATTCAAAAAAAATTCTATGATCACGCAAGATCTATCTAGGAGATGCATAGCAACGAGACGGGAGAGTGTGTCCATGTACCTTCGTAGACCGAAATCGGAAGCGTTTCGTAATGCGGTTGATGTAGTCGAACGTCTTCACGATCCAACCGATCCAAGTACCGAACGTACGGCACCTCCGTGTTCAGCACACGTTCAGCACGATGACGTTCCTCGAGCTCTTGATCCAGTAGAGGGTCGAGGGAGAGTTCCGTCAGCAGGACGGCGTGGCAACGGTGTTGGTGATGTGATCCGCGCAGGGCTTCGCCTAAGCACTACGACAATATGACCGAGGTGGTAAACTGTGGATGGGGGCACCGCACATGGCTAAGAAACAACTGTTGTGCATTTGGGGTGCCCCCTGCCCACGTATATAAAGGAGGGGGGAGGAGGAGGCCGGCCCAAGGGGGCGTGCCAAGAGGGGGGAGTCCTACTAGGACTCCGTTCCTAGTAGGATTCGGCTCCCCTTTTCCTTCCAACGGAGAGGGGGTAAGGGGAAAGGAGGGAGAGGGAGAAGGAAGGAGGGGGGCCGCGCCCCCTCCCCTTGTCCAATTCTTCTTGGGGCAAGGGGGGCGCACGCCACCTCCCGTGGCCTGCCTCCTCTCCTCCACTATGGCCCATTAGGCCCATTAACTTTCCCGGGGGGTTCCGGTAGCCTCCCGGTACTCCGAAAAATCCCCGAACCTTATCGGAACCATTCCGGTGTCCATATATAACCTTCCAATATATCAATATTTACCTCTCGACCATTTCGAGACTCCTCGTCATGTCCGTGATCTCATCCGGGACTCCGAACAAACTTCGGTCACCACAACAAATAACTGATAATACAAATCGCCATCGAACGTTAAGCGTGCGGACCCTACAGGTTCAAGAACTATGTAGAGATGACCGAGACACATCTCTGGTCAATAGCCAATAGCGGAACCTGGATGCTCATACTAGCTCCTACATATTCTACGAAGATCTTTATCGGTCAAACCTCATAACAACATACGTCATTCCCTATGTCATCGGTATGTTACTTGCCCGAGATTCGATCGTCGGTATCATCATACCTAGTTCAATATCGTTACCGGCAAGTCTCTTTACTCGTTCCATAATGCATCATACCGTAACTAACTCATTAGTCACAATGCTTGCAAGGCTTATAGTGATGTGCGTTACCGAGAGGTCCCAGAGATACCTCCTTGATACTCGGAGTGACAAATCCTAATCTCTATCTATGCCAACTCAACAAACACCATCGGAGACACCTGTAGAGCATCTTTATGATCACCCAGTTATGTTGTGACGTTTTATAGCACACAAGGTGTTCCTCTGGTATTCGGGAGTTGCATAATCTCATAGTCAGAGGAATATGTATAAGTCATGAAGAAAGCAATAGCAATAAAACTAAACGATCATTATGCTAAGCTAACGGATGGGTCTTGTCCATCACATCATTCTCTAATGATGTGATCCCGTTCATCAAATGACAACACATGTCTATGGTTAGGAAACTTAACCATCTTTGATTAACGAGCTAGTCAAGTAGAGGCATACTAGGGACATTCTGTTTTGTCTATGTATTCACACATGTACTAAGTTTCCGGTTAATACAATTCTAGCATGAATAATAAAAATTTATCATGATATAAGGAAATATAAATAACAACTTTATTATTGCCTCTAGGGCATATTTCCTACAGAACCTATGAACTATGAGGAAGCGATGATGAGCCCAGATTCCGCGAAGTGGCTTGAGGCCATGAAATCTGAGATGGGATCCATGTATGAGAACAAAGTGTGGACTTTGGTTGACTTGCCCGATGATCGACAAGCCATAGAGATTAAATGGATCTTCAAGAAGAAGACTGACGCTGACGGTAATGTTACTGTCTGCAAAGCTTGACTTGTTGCGAAAGGTTTTCGACAAGTTCAAGGAGTTGACTATGATGAGACCTTCTCACCCGTAGCGATGCTTAAGTCTGTCCGAATCATGTTAGCAATTGCCACATTTTGTGATTATGAAATTTGGCAAATGGATGTCAAAACTGCATTCCTTAATGGATTTCTTAAAGAAGAGTTATATATGATGCAACCAGAAGGTTTTGTTAATCCTAAAGGTGCTAACAAAGTGTGCAAGCTCCAGCGATCCATTTATGGACTGGTGCAAGCATCTCGGAGTTGGAATATACGCTTTGATAGTGTGATCAAAGCATACGGTTTTATACAGACTTGTGGAGAAGCCTGTATTTACAAGAAAATGAGTGGGAGCTCTGTAGCATTTCTAATATTATATGTAGATGACATATTGTTGATTGGAAATGATATAGAATTTCTGGATAGCATAAAAGGATACTTGAATAAGAATTTTTCAATGAAATACCTCGGTGAAGCTACTTATATATTGGGCATCAAGATCTATAGAGATAGATCACGACACTTAATTGGACTTTCACAAAGCACATACCTTGATAAAGTTTTGAAGAAGTTCAAAATGCATTAGTCAAAGAAAGGGTTCTTGCCTGTGTTACAAGGTGTGAAGTTGAGTCAGACTCAATGCCCGACCACTGCAGAAGATAGAGAGAAAATGAAAGGCATTCCCTATGCCTCAGCCATAGGTTTTATCATGTATGCAATGCTGTGTACTTGACCTAATGTGTGCCTTGCTATAAGTTTAGTAGGGAGGTACCAAAGTAATCCAGGAGTGGATCACTGGACAGCAGTCAAGAACATCCTGAAATACCTGAAAAGGACTAAGGATATGTTTCTCGTTTATGGAGGTGACAAAGAGCTCGTCATAAACGGTTATGTCGATGCAAGCTTTGAACTGATCCAGACGACTCTAAGTCGCAAACCGGATATGTGTTTATATTGAATGGTGGAGCTGTCAGTTGGTGCAGTTCCAAGCAGAGCGTCGTGGCAGGATCTACGTGTGAAGCGGAGTAAATAGCTGCTTCGGAAGCAGCAAATGAAGGAGTTGAATGAAGGAGTTCATATCCGATCTAGGTGTAATACCTAGTGCATCGGGTCCAATGAAAATCTTTTGTGACAATACTAGGAGCAATTGCCTTGGCAAAGGAATCCAGATTTCACAAGAGGACCAAACACATCAAGAGACACTTTAATTTACATCCGCGATCAAGTCAAGGAGGGAGACATAGAGATTTGCAAAATACATACGGATCTGAATGTTGCAGACCTATTGACTAAGCCTCTTCCACGAGCAAAACATGATCAGCTCCAAGACTCCATGGGTGTTAGAATCATTACTATGTAATCTAGATTATTGAATCTAGTGCAAGTGGGAGACTGAAGGAAATATGCCCTAGAGGCAATAATAAAGTTGTTATTTATATTTCCTTATATCATGATAAATGTTTATTATTCATGCTAGAATTGTATTAACCGGAAACTTAGTACATGTGTGAATACACAGACAAAACAGAGTGTCCCTAGTATGCCTCTACTTGACTAGCTTGTTAATCAAAGGTGGTTAAGTTTCCTGACCATAGACATGCACTGGTACGCGTCGGTCCTAAACAAACGGTTTTAACCCCTTTTCGCGGCCACAACGGCAGTAAGGCTATTTGCGTGCTCGACGAGGCGCTCCTCCTCCCGCAGGAACTCGATGTAGCACGTATGGTCGTTGACGCACGTGCGGGCATCCACCTCTGCCTCCTGCCTTCGGGCGGCGGTGCTGGAGCGGGTGATGATCCCGGCGGTCGACAGTGGGCTGGCGGCCACGGCGGCCGACGACGGGGTGGCGGCCACGACCACCACCTCCCGCCTTCAGGCCGAAGTGGCGGAGCGGGTGATGGCCACAGTGGCCGGCAGTGGGGTGGCGGCCACGACGGCCACCTCCCGCCTTTGGGCCGTGGCGGCGGAGCAGGCGATGGCCCTGGCTTTCGACGGTGGTGTGGCGGCAACGGTGGCCGGCAACAGCTGCCAACGGGCACCGGCGGCGGAGCGTGTGGTGGGTGTTCCGCGCACACTCAACAGGGACGCCACGCGCACTACACTACACCGGGGACTGCGCCGCCGCCGTAGTGTAGCCTCCCAGCTGGAGCTGTCCTCTGATGATGGTGGAGTGGCTGAGCGACGACGATGGACCGGTGACATTGGCGATTGTGGGAGAAGCAGACGAGATAAGCTACAGGGATGGAGGGGAAAATGCGATGCAGGACTCGCCGGCCGTGAGGGTTTTTATAGCAGGCCGGTACGCATTGGGATTTTGGGGGATTTCACCGAGTCGGGCGGGAAGCTTGCGCGGGAACCTGCGAGGTTGAGCGGGAATGGGCTCACCGACGATTCACTGGCACCACCGTTTGGCCAAAAGAACGCCCCCGCGCGCTGCACAAGCTTGCGCTGTAAGCCGTCTGCGGCAGCGGGGTGACAAGACGTGCGAGAGGAGGACGAAAGGCCACGTACACATACAGCTAAATAAAAAAACGTTTGCGATTTAATTACCTACTATACCACCGTCCTAGTTTATAAGTATGATTTAACTAATAAAATATGAATGCATGTCGCCAAAGATTATATAGTTGGATTTGTATTTGAACATAGTTTCCAATTATATAATTTTTAAAATATGCATTAACATTTTGTTGGTTAAATTTGAGGGCAAAGTATGGCACCGAATATAAAGGAGAATATAGACTAGACGGAGGTGGTAGCACATGGCCGCTCTCTACGCAGCGACGCAACTATCGGCCGACTTGTAGGCGACCATTTCCTGCGTGTTCAACTGCTCTATGTGTGTGGTTGCTTGCGGTTCAGGGGGCCGCGGCGTGCTATGCTTGCGTCCCGCCGCGCGCGCTCTGCTCTCGCGTCCCTCCGGGTGCTCTGCCCTCATCCCTCCACACGCGCTGCCAGTGTTTCGGGCCGGTGCATGAACACGCACGTTCGTGTGCAAGCGGTTGCGCCGGGCGCGGCGCAACGATGCAGTTACCCGCTACAAAAACTGCCATGCGGACGCACCAAGAATCCACGCCGCCCGGCCCCCTTTTATTCCTGCGGCCATTTACCTTCATATCTCGTCTCACACGACACAATAAGCACACCCACGAGGACACATAAAGAGACGACATCCAACGGTTCCAATGGCGCTCCCCGTGGCTCCAATGGCGCTCCCAGCGGCCGACGACAACAACGGCAGGCAGTTCACCACGCATCACGTAGTGGACACCCACGTGAGGGGGAAGGCCCTCTCGGTGGTGTACACGAACAATCTGGTCTCGGTGGAGAGCTCCATCCAAACTATGGAGCAGTTCCTTGCCGAGGACAAGTACCGAGTGGTCGACTTCGACCTCGAGTACACCATCGGTCATGCCGGGCACGATCAGAAGGTTGCCGTCGCCTAGTTGTGCGTGCGACATGACGTCCTCGTCTACCACTACCACCTTGCCACAAGGCCTTGCAAGCGTTTCTCCAGGTTTATCAACAGCTCTGACTACAGTTTCGCTACGGTGGACACCACCAACGATCTAAAAGCGCTCAAGGTTTCGGACTTGAAATGCCCGAATCTTGTCAACATCCAGCACCACTACAAGGTCTGGGGCAGTGACAAAAACAAACTGAACTCCCTGGTTGACCTCGCCTCGGCCATCATCGACCCCTACTACACGAAGATGAAGGAAGAGAGCAATAAGGACAAGAACGCCTGGCACAGTGTCTGGCATGAGAGACTGGATGAACAACATGTCAAGTACGCGGCCATGGACGCGTACACAAGCTACGAGATGTACAGGCGGATAGTTGACATGAGGAATTGTCTTCTTCCTGACCCAGACGAGGGATTGAGCCACATAGCAGTGGCGGGAGCGTCACAAGAAGTAGATGACTAGACGATCGTTTCTCCTACTTTAGAATGCATGCAATTGTTTATTGAGGTGTGTGCGAATGATCTATATAGTCACTTATGTAATTGGATGTTTATTTCAGTTATATATATATACATGTTATTCTACTGTAGACAGAGCAATTCACACGGCTTATTAGCAGCAATCGTCTGTGTTATTATTGGTCTTCGCACACATTTCTGATTACGGACCTGTTTGCCGCGTATCACACACATCTTGTTCAGTTGAACCGTTTCCATTGTGTTGCCTAATCTCACACAGTTCATCCCAGTGAACCGTATGTTGTATATCGCACACGCCTTTATCTGGCTGCCCGTTTCTTTTGTTTCTCCTCATCCCAAACAGTTAATTGAGCTGAACCGTATGCCCTGCATCGCACACGCAACTAAATTCTGAACCGTGTCTGATGCATCTGTCATCGCAAATGTGTTGCACCTTTTGACGGGTTTTTTACACGACTGTTTGCGATTATGGCATCGCACATAGTTTCGTCGAAGGGTCTCTGATCGTAGTGTCGCGTTTGGACCATCCTGCAGTAGTGATGTGTTGTCATTTGATGAACGGGATCACATTATTAGAGAATGATGTGATGGACAAGACCCATCTGTTAGCTTAGCATTATGATCGTTTAGTTTTAATGCTATTGCTTGCTTCATGACTTATACATATTCCTCTGACTATGAGATTATGCAACTCCCGAATACTGCAGGAAGGCCTTGTGTGCTATCAAACGTCACAACGTAACTGGGTGATTATAAAGATGCTCTACAGGTGTCTCCGAAGGTGTTTGTTGGGTTGGCATAGATCAAGATTAGGATTTGTCACTCCGTGTATCGGAGAGGTATCTCTGGGCCCTCTCGGTAATACACATCACTATAAGCCTTGCAAGCAATGTAACTAATGAGTTAGTTACGGGATAATGCATTACGGAACGAGTAAAGAGACTTGCCGGCAACGAGATTGAACTAGGTATGATGATACCGACGATCGAATCTCGGGCAAGTAACATACCGATGACAAAGGGAATGACGTATGTTGTTATGCGGTTTGACCGATAAAGATCTTCGTAGAATATGTAGGAGCCAATATGGGCATCCAGGTTCCTCTATTGGTTATTGATCGGAGATGTGTCTCGGTCATGTTTACATAGTTCTCGAATCCGTAGGGTCCGCACGCTTAACGTCCGATGACGATTAGTATTATGAGTTATGTGTTTTGGTGACCGAAGTTTTTTCGGAGTCCCGGATGAGATCACAGACATGACGAGGAGTCTCGAAATGGTCGAGAGGTAAAGATTCATATATTGGAAGGTTATATTTGGACATCGGAATGGTTTTGAGTGATTCGCGTATTTTTTTCGGAGTACCAAGGGGTTACCGGAACCCCCCGGGGAAGTGTTGGGTCAACATGGGCCTAAGGGAGAGAGAGAGAGGGAAGCCCGCAGGGGGTGGCCGCGTGACCCCCTCGTAGGGAGTCCGAATAGGACAAGGAGGAGGGGGTGGCGCCCCCCTTCCCTTTCCTTCTCCCTCTCCTTCCTTTTCCCTCTGGTGGAAGAAAGGAAAAGGGGGGCGAATCCTACTTGGACTAGGAGTCCAAGTAGGACCCCCCCATGGTGCGCCCCTCTTGGCCGTCGGCCTCTCTCCCCCTCCTTTATATACGTGGGCAGGGGGGCACCCCAAAGGCACATCAATTGTTCTCTTAGCCGTTCTCGTAGTGCTTAGGTGAAGCCCTGGGCGGATCACATCACCAACACCATCACCACGCCATCGTGCTGATGGAACTCTCCCTCGACCCTCTACTGGATCAAGAGTTCGAGGGACGTCATCGAGCTGAATGTGTGCTGAACACGGAGGTGTCGTACGTTCGGTACTTGGATCGGTTGGATCGTGAAGACGTTCGACTACATCAACCGCGTTAAACGCTTCCGCTTTCGGTCTACGAGGGTACGTGGATACACTCTCCCTTTTCTCGTTGCTATGCATCTCCTAGATAGATCTTGCGTGATCGTAGGAATTTTTTTGAAATTACATGTTACGTTCCTCAACATCCATCACTAGATATCCAACTGCAAATGTCGACCCGACTCACAACTTTGTTCGATTTTTCTTTCATTTTTTTACTTTTGTTTGTTTTTCTTTTTTTCTTTTTCATTTTGTCTTTTATTTTTTTTATTTTTTCAAATTCGGGAATACGATTTTTTTTATATTTTTTAAATTTGGAAACAAATTTTTAATTTTTTGAGAACACCTTCTAAATTCTTACATATTTTTTGTATGGAATTACTAACTCACATCTAGATAATTTTTAATGATGTCTCGTCTAAATTTGCTACTGTTTGATTTAGTTTCTGTAATTTTTGTGCAAGCGCTCAAACTCCTGACTCACTGGTCATTGTTTGGTTGCCGCACATCCTTTTGTTGCCTGTTTGCCTTCACTTTTATCAGCACATTATCGTGTTGTGTTGGCTGTTTCGATGTGTTGCCTCTAGACCGTGACGTAGATTTGGAAGATACGGAGAAAGAGAGCTCTATCACAGTCGTTGGCTTCAAAGTTCATTTTGACACTATTTTACATTCCTTCTAAGCTTCACCACCAAAATGAGATTTAGCAATGTCTCATCTAAGTTGTAATGCCCCGGACACACCCGCCGATTACTGGTCGTTATTCTTGGCGGGATTTAGACTGGCCTCATAGATCAACACCGGTCTTTCCTGCGCACTTTGTCCTCATCTGTGTGCACCTGGGACCAACTTTTCAGTCGGTCAGCCATTCTGAAATTGCTCCAAGCTGAGCACGCTTAACTTTAGAGTTCTTTTTGAATGGGCTCCCAAAAAAGAAGGAATTTCTTATTTATATGAGTAGTCTATCATCCCTAATAAGCCAGGCTCTCACATACACCCCCACTCAATGAAACCGAGGTTCTTGTTAGCCCACAAGAACGTTCCCTCTTGGCACATACGTATGCACGTCCAGTCCGACACATGTGGCATGTTGTGTGCCACGACGGGTCACAAACATCATGCACAACATGGCCGCGCACCTGACCCACAAACATCCGTGTAATCGCGAGGGTCGGCTCTGATACCAACTAGTAATGCCCCGGAGAAACCCACCAGTTACTGGCCGTTACTCCTGGTGGGATCTGGACTCGCCCCAGAGATCAACACTACTCTTTCCTACGCACTTTGTCCTCACTCGTGCAACCTGGGACCAACTTCTTTGTCGATCACCCATCCTAAAATTGCTTCAAGATGAGCACACTTAACTTTGTAGTTATTTCCGAATGGTCTCCCGAAAAGGAAGGAATTCCTTATTGATATGAGTAGTCTATCACCCCTAATGAGCGGCTCTAGCATAAGTTGTTGTCCGTTGAATCTTGTTGCTGTAATTTTCAAGTAAACTCATGATCTCACGTTGTTGGCCGATCTATTCAGTGTATCTTTCTTCTGTTTTGTCAACTTGTCGGCCCCGTTCACGTTGCACATTTGTTTTTTGGGCTTCTTTTGCTTGCGCTCTTTGTGGCACATTTCATCTATCCTGCGTTGTATAAGTGGAAGAAACAGCCTATGTCGGTTGTCGTTGCCTATTTTTATTCTTCGCCCTAATTGCAAGTCCACCATTGACTTGCAATTGGGCTCCAGGTTTTTTTATTGCAATTAGAAGTTCACATCAACCTTAAACTTGGGTGAGGGACTAATTTTTATGGCAGGTACAATTTCATCTTAAATACCCAAAATGTGAGCCTTGATCCTCATAGTTACTAGTCCACCTTTTCTTTTTTGCCCTTTTTAGCTGCTCAGCATTGTTTTTTTCGTATATGAGGCTAGTTTCTTCACCAATTTTTCATGTTTTGTTTTCAAGATGAAAACTTGGGTCCCTTCGTATATGAGGCTAGTTTCTTCAACAATTCAAAAAATGTTGTGGAATTTTAAAAAATATTAGCGTTTTTAAAATTTGTGTTCACCAATTAAAAAAATGTTTGCATTTAACAAAAAATCTAGATTCTTTTGTTTTCAAACATTGCTTCATATTTCAAAAGATGTTCACATATTCCAGTTTTGTTTTTACAAATTCAAAAAATGTTCTGGAATTTTTAAAAAATTTCACAGCTTCAAAAAATGTTTAGAATTGTTTTAAATTTCTCGTGTTTAACAAAAAATATTTGTAATTTTAAAAAAAGTTTAAACTTGAAAATTGTTTGCAATTTTCCAGTAATGTTCAATTACATGATACCATTTGTTGTTTAAACTACGCACTACTAATTTATCCCTACAACTAGTTGGTTTCCGTGTCTTGCAAGATGAGTGCACTAACGGAAGGCCCACGGTTCGAACCATTGCACTAACTGGACATTCTTTTCTGTATTTTTGCACGCGACTGCTTGTTGTCAGTTTGACACTGGGCCGACCTAGTTGGAGAAGCTCCCGTCGTTCTGGGCTGGGTGTCGTGGGTGACAAACAAAAAACAACAAGAAAACAAAACAAAACAAACAAACAATACAACGGTGGGGAGGGCCGTTTTGGCTTTGGGGTGCATATGCTCCCTAATAAACAGTAAATTCAAAATAAATAGTAAATAAAATAAAAAATTCTGATTTTCTTTGTAGATGTTCTTGTTAGTGTAACAAGCGTGCTTAATAATTTTCATGCGAAACGGGATGATGGTGCTTCGTCGTTGAAAAAAAAACAAAAATAAGTGTAACATTCGGAGGTAATATTTGTCGTTCGACTTTTTTTTTTGCACAGATCAAAATATTTAAGCTTTCCTCCTAAAAATTTGCAGGCACCATTTTGGTGTGACAATGAACTCATAAAAAAAGTCATTTTTTACATTTGCAAAAAAAATTGTGGGTAGAAGCATATGCTCCCAAAAGCCGAATTGAATTTCCGTACAATGGTGGGGCTTTATTTATCTGTTGATGTGGAATGATGTCATAGTTAGATGTGAGATACTATCTCACATTTAGATGTGACATATTCGGACCCTTAATCTATTTGCTACAAGTTTATAATAATAGTTGCAATTGTAATATAGAAAAAGAGGGCAAGGACGGAACAAGAATTGGAGTAGTTTGTAATCTATGAATGAAACGGAAGATTGGACAGATTACGGAATTGCGGAGAACCGGGCCGGCCGGATACAAAATTGCGGTGTGCAGCATGGTCGCCTGGGCGTCAGCGCGTGAGGATTCTGGCGTACGCATGGTGCTGCAGCCTCCGGCATCTCTGTCGCCGCCAGGCTGCCGCCTTTGACCTGAGTGCGCGAGGTGTATGGAAGGCAAATTTGTTAATTTTGATATGTGAACAAAAACATTTCACAAAATGAATTGCGTTGCAAAAAAATTCACCCAACTGACCGTTTTGAGTGGCGCCCGACACGAAGGCGCCACATCTACAGTGCAGCGCCTAGCTCGCAGGCGTTGCACGTCTGTCCAGCGTGGCACCCTAGGCCCCACTCCTGGTTGTGCAGCGCCTAGCTGAAAGGAGTTGCACTATCTTATATTAAAACAGTTATAACTTTTAATCTGTGTATCCGATGAAAACGTGCCTTATATCAATGTTGTGCATTTTTCTATGTTCTACGCAATGGTGGCATTTTTATCTATGTTAGGATCAATTTGCTTGATGAAAACTCTGTGGCAAAAGTGCATCATAATATAACTGTCAGAATCTGTTAAAACTTACAAACTTGGCATGATGATATCCATTAACCTATAGCTCTTATGCATTTGCATCCTACATGAGTTTTGCACTACATAATGTGTACTTTCACGCCATGCCTGTCCTTGCCATGTTAATCATCTTTAACATGTTCATTTCTTGCATGTAAGCGACTGACATGATATAAATGAACTTCTGTTACAGAAAGTGGCATTTTGTAAGATCCATAGTAATTAATCCTGTTATCATATGAATATGATCTAACTATGAAAGTTGGAAAATCTTATGTCTACTTTATGTCCATGTAATTTTCATACCCACTAAATATTTGCATCACTATGTTTTTGAGACACTAAAGTACCTAAGGCAATATTCTACCAGATTAACACTTATGAATTTCACCAAGTCCCTCGATGTCAAGAGAACTTCGCATTTTGTAAAATGCATAGTAAATCAACCATGCTTCATATGGAATAACTTTATATATGAATTTGAGCATCTCCATGTCTACTTTCAGTATATCCAGCGTGTTTCCACAAAACATGTTCATATCTTGAGTTTTACCAAACCCCTTGGCATGAACTTGATATGTTTTCCATTTAGAATTTTGTGCAGATCGGTTTAGTTTTCCTGCTAACTAAACTTTGTTTTTCATTATTTTATTAAGATAAGCGTTCTGACTTCCAGCTAGTAGCACTAACAACTAGTCTTTCTGCCAACTCTGTTTTGTCATCCTGGTTAGCACTAGGGTGTCCTAGGCTATCAAGTTCAAACCGAATCACTCTGTACCGACCTTATACCATATATATATAGCAGTACGCAATACAAGCAACTACAACTTTTTTCAGTAGCCTAAAAGCTGAGTTCAAATCAAAGAACATGTGCTCTTGCTACTGACAACAAACATTATAAGTGTTAAATTTTAAGAGTATATAAGTATATATCTTTACAAAATGCAAAGTTCTATTGACATCCAGTGACTTGGTGAAATTAACGTGTTAATCTAGTAGAATATTGCCTTGGGTACTTTAGTGTCTCAACAACATAGTGATGCAAATATTTAGTGGGTACGAAAATGACATGGACATTGATGAGGCACGGACTAGCGAGACGCTAATTTGTGCGTGTAGATGGCCTGATCTTTCACGGCGATGCTTGATCAATAGTCTGTCTCCTTGTTCCTCCTCACAACCTCCAAGAATAATTTTCACCCGCGTACGAAACTACACAAATAAAAATAATGATCCACTTGGATCAACACGCAGGTGTTGATGTGATGATCAACCCTCCGTCGCTAGTAAATTTTCACGATAGAAAAATCACAGATGATATACAAGATATGGTCGCCCGAAACTTTTCTGTATGTCTCATAACTCACGAATAAACCAAAACTGCCCCATGATGATCCTCCCCACGCCATGTTTTTCTTATAGTCCAAATCTGGCTGTACTATGCGTACAGGACCATGCACGTCTCTTCGTCTTGAATCTAATGCATGCAACACTTCATTGATCTTTGGTCTGCTAATTACAGAATTTATTCTCGGTCCACACAACTGACGTACATGACCATCGTTTCCTCGATGCAATCTGACCGCATGCATGACATTATTTTTCGTAATCTTTTCATGGCTTCTCTCCTTAACTGGATTAGCTTCGATAGCATTAACAATTGATGGTGCCATAGGCATTAGAAGCGTAATTATCATAGCAATATTTAAGTATGGACAGCGGGGTAATCCTCAATATATGGTTCAACATAGGCATTAGAAGCATAATTATCATAGCAATATTTAAGTATGGCAAAATTTTCAGACTTGTAAAGAGTAGCATCATACGTTTCAATCAAAGAAGCAATTTCATAAGCACCCTTAAAAGCAGCAAATTCTTCAATTTGTTGAACATCATAGTAACTATAAACACCTTTAGCATACGAAGATAAGATTCCATTATCAATAAACTCACATTGGTAGGGAAGGTGTTTCTTAGGGTTTTCAGAACAACAAGTAACATCATACATATAACATAAATTCCAAGCATAGCATTGCAAACGATGAATTTGACCCAGTAAAAGTTTCCCTTTTTCAGATATACGGTGTCGCACATAACAGGCATGCTCATCTAAAGATTTGCCCTCAACTAAGCTAGTTGGGGTTTCAGCACGAGCACATAGGGATCGAAGATGATCCAAGTAATAAGCTTCGGGAGTGTGATAGATTTTGAGTGGTTCTTCAACCATTGGTTTAGTAGGTACAACTAATTTTTTTGGTATTTTGCGTTTCCTACCCATAACTAAAGATAGAAAACAACTAAGAACAGCAAATAAAAATTACTTAGTGATAAAGCAAACAAGCACACACGAGAATATTCACCCCACGATATTGCTCCCCAGCAACGGCGCCAGAAAAAGGTCTTGATAACCCACAAGTATAGGGGATCAATTGTAGCCTCTTTCGATAAGTAAGAGTGTCGAACCCAACGAGGAGCTAAAGGTAGAACAAATATTCTCTCAAGTTCTATCTACCACCGATACAACTCTACGCACGCTTAGCGTTCGCTTTACCTAGAACAAGTATGAAACTAGAAGTACTTTGTAAGTGTTGTTGGATAGGTTTGCAAGATAATAAAGAGCGCGTAAATAAAATGTAGGGGCTGTTTAGATAAAGACACAATAAAGTAAATATAGCAAGTGTGGAAAAGTGGTGGCAGGAGTTGCGGAATTGTCCCTAAGCAATTGACTACTTTACTAGACCGATAGCAAGTTTCATGTGGGAGAGGCCACTGCTAGCATGTCATCCCTTACTTGGAATTCTATGCACTTATGATTGGAACTATTAGCAAGCATCCGCAACTACTAACGTTCATTAAGGTAAAACCCAACCATAGCATTAAGATATATTGGTCCCCCTTCAATCCCGTATGCATCAATTTCTATGCTAGGCTGAAGCTTCTGTCACCCTTGCCCTCCAATACATAGTCCTATCAACATACAACTAACCCTATGGTGTGATCCACGCGCGCGCTCATATGATGGGAACCAAAGGACATCAACATAACCACAAGCAAATTAAAGCAATCATAGCAATTCATCAACCACCGATAGGACAACGAAAATCTACTCAGACATCATAGGATGACAACACATCATTGGATAATAATATGAAGCATAAAGCACCATGTTCAAGTAGAGGGTACAGCGGGTTGCGGGAGAGTGGACCACTGTAGACAGAGGGGGAAAGGTGATGGAGATGTTGGTGAAGATGGCGGAGGTGTTGGTGAAGATCGCGGTGATGATGATGGCCCCCGGCGGCGTTCCGGCGCCACCGGAAGCGAGGGGGAGAGAGCCCCCCTTCTTCTTCTTCTTCCTTGACCTTCTCCCTAGATGGGAGGAGGGTTTCCCCTCTGGTCCATGGTCTCCATGGCGTGGGAGGGGCGAGAGCCCCTCCGAGATTGGATCTGTCTCTCTGTCTCTCTCTGTTTCTGCCCTCCCTTCTGCTGCCCTTTCACCGTTTCGTATATATATGGAGATCCGCAACTCCGATTGGACTGAAACCTTCGCCGTGATTTTTTTACCAAAAATTAGCTTTCTTGCGGCCGAAGAAGGGCATCAACCGCCTTACGGGTGGCCCACGAGGATCAGGGGCGCGCCCCCTGCCTCGTGGCCACCTCGGGCACCGTCTCGCGTGGATTTTTCTTCCAGAATTTTCCAAATATTCCAAAAATAATCTCCGTCCGTTTTTATCCCGTTTGGATTCCGTTTGATATGGATATTCTGAAAAACATAAAACATGCAACAAACAGGAACTGGCACTGGGCACTGGATCAATATGTTATTCCCAAAAATAGTATAAAAAGTTACCGAAAAGTATATGAAAGTTGCATAATATTGGCATGGAACAATCAAAAAGTATAGATACGACGGAGACGTATCATAAGGCACGTTTTCATCGGATACACGGATTAAAAGTTACAACAGTTTTAATATAAAATAGTGCAGCTCCTTTCAGCTAGGCGCTGCACTACACTGTGCAGCTCCTTTCAGTTAGGCGTTGCACAACCAGGAGTTGGGCCCGGGGTGCCACGCTGGACGGATGTGCAACGCCTGCGAGCTGGGCGCTGCACCGTAGGGTGTGGCGCCTTCGTGTCGGGCTCCACTCAAAATGGTCACCTGGGTGAAATTGTTTTCAAAGCAGTTCATTTTGTGAAATCTTTTCGTCCACAGGTCAAAATTGTCAAATTTGCCTGTATGGAACGACTATGCAAGTACACGTATACGGAGGAATCGATCATGTTTATTTCTTTGAGACAAGCGGAATCGATCAAGTTTTTTTGAGTCTGGGGAGTTGATCAAGTGTGTAATCACCTTTTTTTAGGGGTTAAGGGCTTGTTCGGCAACTCTTCAGCGCCTAGAAATCCTTAAATCCAGCTCCTGGATCTCACTTCCAGCTTCCCAACGAAAATCGTTGATTGGAAACACCGTTCGGCTACAGAACTCCTAGATCCAATCGCTAGTCCTGGGCTTGGACTAGCCATAATGGGGAGTAACTTATAGATTAGTAACATGCATATGTTACTAGTCTATGTTACTACCTCCACAGTGGGGAGTAACATATGTGTGGTAACATACAACACTTCATTTATTATACTATAGACTCATCTTATCTTGGTATGTGTGATGTTACTCATACTAGTAGTAACTAGCTATGTTACCACATGTCTCTTTTTTTTATTTATTACTTGCCACATCATTTATTTTGTCTAGATTTGTGTGATGTTACCATCTATGTTACTCCCATTGTGGGTAGTCTTGTAGCTAGCTGGCCCATTAAGCTCGTTTCTTTTTTGAAGATGTACACCCGTAGGCATACATTACTTGTAAGGGTTAATTAGATAAATGCCACTCCAATTATGGCTATTCATAAAAATGCCACTGTAATTTTTAAACTTTGAAAAATGCCACTACATTTTTTGCAAATTTTGAAAAACGCCACTACAGACTTTGAAAAATGCCACTGGAAATGGCATGAAATGGCATTTTTCAAAGTTTGAAATTGCAGTGGCATTTTTCGAAATCGCCAAATTTAGAGTGGCATTTATCAAATTAACCCGTACTGCTGCATACCGCCATCGCCGCAATTGTCAATCACCCACGACCCTCGCGGTCACCGGAGAAGGAGAGCATCAGAAGCTAGTCCACATCTTGTCGTTAAAGAAACTCCTAGTCAGGAGGCTTTAACGAGCCGCGATAGCCACCAACCCCAGAAGGCTAGATCTAGCCTGATAAGGAACATCGGCCGGAGGAGACCTCCAAGCCTCTTCAACGATAGATCCGGGGCCAACGCCAACCCACCCTTCAACAGGCGGCCGGATCCTCCACCATCTCCCACAAATCCGCAGGAGCCAACATAGTCGCACTCCAAGAGCAACCAATCCCCGCCGCCGTGCCAAGACACAACGTCAGATCGAAGTCACTCCAACAGCTTGGACTCCACAAGCCTCTCGCCGGTGCCAGCAACACCTCCGACGAGCAAGAGCACGGACCGGGAGACCATTATTCTAAAAGCACCATCGACATCTGCTCCACCATGACACCGACGGAGGAAACATGAAAAAACTTAGAAAACCTAGGACTAAGCACACCTAAACGAGAAACTGGGGCTCCCCTCCCCCTCCTGATGAAGACGACGATCAGAGGGGATGGGGAGCGGCGGAAGCGCCGACGAACTTCCTGGATCTGGGAAACCGCCGTTGTTCGCAAGAGCGAGAGAGACGTGCGGTTAGTCCATTAAGCTCATTTCTGGACTGGTAGGGAGGGAAGGGAGTCACTCCGGTCTTTTCTTCGCTCGACGAAATGTTTCCTTTCACTTTGCGGTGGCATCTTGCCGTAAATAACTCGAACTTCAACTTTTCCGATTTCTGGGATCCACGAAACACCAGCTCCCAGTTTTTCTACTATGACCCGTCTCAGATCCAGGATCTAGCTTCCTAGAGCCAGGTCGTTCGGAACAGCTCCGCTCGCAAATTCAAAGAAGCTGGAAGCTGGGTAGTTGTCGAACCGCACCAAGTGTGCAATCACCTTTTCTTTTGAGACAAAGTGTGCAACCACCTGTGTAGCGTACGTGACGTGGGCTGGGAAGCACACTGTGTTGTGAGATAGGCAGCAAAACACCAATGAGTGCGTGCAGCCTGCTTCGGGCCAGTTCGGAGGTCTCAGTTTGCCTGGAAGGCAGACTCTGATGCACTAGTCTTGGGCCAACCTGATGCACATGATCCTTTTTCTGGTAGTTACTACTATTTTTTTGGGACCTGTATTTCTGTGCATTAGGGTTAGTTTATTGGGTTTAGCCATTGTCTGTCATGCACGGATAAATGGTATGTGGTACAGTTCATAGGAAGCATGCCAGAAACAAGTGACATGTTACAAAAACAGCTATCCCAGATGGTTTAAGAGTAGGTAGGCGACAGGTGATGTTTACTCCAAGGCGGTGCTAAGCACGCATGCAATGTTGAAGTTGGCAAGGCGGGTCGATAATTTGGGGCTGAAAAACTCATCATCATCGTCCAGTTCGTCGTGATTGCAGTGCTATTTTATTTGTGTGATCGGTGTGTTCGTGTGTAAGATGTAGCTGATAAGCTCATCATGCAGGGTACAAGGTAAGGAGACCTCGCTGCTTATATGCAACCAAGCAATGTGCAGTTGTATGAGCCTAATCAATGCGAGCAACCAAACACGATGCGTAGAGTCGTTGCTATGACGCGGAGAAGCAATATGCAGACAACCAATTAACATGTAGAAGTTAATTTTTTTATCCGCATTATCTCAATCAGGCTGATCTGAGATAAGTATGCAACATGATAAAAAGACGATACGGATAACCAAAAAAGCATGAAGAGATATTACTGTGTACATAGATTAGATTACACGACGCGACCAAACCATCGAACGGCGCACCTACTCAACGCACGCCATTGAAGTACATTTTTGCTCAAAAAATATAAGTACGGCCTGAGTGTAGTGTAAAAAATATTTTTATATTATGAAACGGAAGGAGTAGTATCATATACAGTTCACACATACTTCGTGCTAGCGTCGACCGCCTGGCTAGCAGCTCGGAACGGCGACGTGGCATGCGACGATGGCCCTGTGGGCGGTGGGGCTGCCAATATACCCACCGTACGCGGGGTTGCGCGCCAGAAGCATCCCTGCTGCGCCCGCAGGCTCGAGCAGCACGACGCTGACGGCGCCGCCCCGCCGATGATCGCCGCCGTGCACACCATCAGCTGCCCCGCGTTGCAATGCGCCGTCGACGCCCCGCCCGACCCCGACTTCGCTCTGCCCGACGTCGCCATCACCGCCGCCACCAGCGCCGCGACAACCAGCGCGGCCGCCACCACGCACGTCGCCACGCGCACCTTCCCCATGGCCTTTTTCATCATCTGTACAACCGTGCGTGCGTACAGAGCCAACACTTATATTGACTTGTCCGTCCGACTCAAGTGCGCAGCATGATGGTGAAACTGGGAGTTGCGGCGTCCATGCTACTTATAGGCTCTGGAAGCGAGTGCACGTACTGTGCATTGATATTCTTTCTTTTTTTTAAACAAAGACGCTAGTAGCGTCCGGCTTTAATTTAATAAAGCCCACAGCATAGGCAGCGTAACAGACAATGTTAGGACCTCGAACACGAACACAGAGGCTCAGACATAAGTTTCGAACCAGAGCACGGAGGCTCAGACCACGATGGCGCGAAGGCGCACAAGTCTAGACCAGGCCAGCAGTAGCACGCAGCAAGGCAAAATACAGGCCCGGAGGCAGAGCATAGAGCACGCAGGCTTGCTCGCAAGACAAAAGGGCCACTTCACAGCGCAGAGGTGGCAGATGGCTCCCTAGCCAAAACGTAGATCTGACGAAGGCGATCTTGGGCGAGTTTCAGTTTTTCAGCATCCTTGCGCTTCGCCAACGGACTCCACTGCTGCAGAAGAAGGTTGCATTTGTAGATTATGTTAGCAGGGTGAGATGGGAAGATACCCTCGATAGCTAGTTTGTTCCTAGTGAGCCAGACTGCCCAGGTCAAGGCGCCGATACAGCTCCAGAGCACTCGGTTGTTGCCACCATGGAACGAGTCTACTATGATAGCGAGGTCAGACGCTGACCGGGGACCCCGGGAGGAGTTGGCCGCTGCACGAACGGCGCTCCAAGCAAAACGTGCCAGAGGACATCGGAAAAAAACATGGGTCGCGTCCTCCAGGACGTTACATATCGCACACAGGCCGGTCGACGGCCCATTGCGTTTGGCGACGTTAGCCGAAGTGGGCAGTCTATTGCGGAACAGTTGCCAGAAAAACACCTTAATCTTAAGCGGAAGGCGCGCGCTCCACAAGCCATTTGGCATCTGGAAGGATGGGCCCTGGCACAGCTTACGGTAAAGAGACTTGACCGAAAACTTGCCAGACGGGGTGAGGGCCCAGGTGACTGTGTCCGCCGTCGACGACAGCGAGACCGGCGCAATGGTATCAAGCAATTCCGTTAGGTGTGCTTGTTCTACTTGCGATAACTCTCTCCGGAAATGTATGCCGGAGGGGAAGAGGCAAGCGTCGTGGCAACTGTGATCTCCGGGTTGACAGCCAGAGTATAGAGGTTCTGGAAATCGACCCAGAGGGGTTGGGCTCCCACCCAGTGATCTAGCCAGAAGCGAGCCGAGCGTCCATTACCAATAGAGAACTTGGCTCCCTGAGCGAAAGCTGGCCGGACCGCTTGGAGATCGTTCCAGAAAGGAGATCCCCTCGCCACGCCCTTGAAAAAAAATTCCCATTCGGGAAGTACTTGGCCCGCAGCAGATCAACCCATAGACCCGTCGCTCCCTGCGAGAGTTTCCAAATTCATTTGCACAAGAGTGCAATGTTCTGGATTCTGGTGTTTGTGATCCCAAGCCCTCCCAGATCCTTGGGACGGCACACCGCAGCCCACTTAACCATGTGGTACTTGCGTTTTGGTCCCGAGCCTTCCCAAAAGAAATGGGACCGCGGTGTGTCCATCTTGGCGTGTACCCCTTCCGCCAGGAGGAAGACCCATTGCAAATTGCGGCAGCGAGGAGAGGCTCGCATTCGTGAGCACCAGCCTAGCTGCAGAGGAGAGGAACTTCCCCCTCCACGGACAGACCCGCTCTCCCACCTTGGTCCAGAGCGGAGCCCACCCGTCGATCTTGATGCGTTTGGCATCCAACGGGAGACCTAGGTAGGTAAACGGCATATTGCCAAGTTTGCAATTGAGCAGGTCCGCGATACGTCTACCTTCATCCGCCACCAATCCCATGGGCATCACTTCATACTTGTGAAAGTTGATCTTAAGCCCTGGCATAAGCTCGAAGCTAATCAGTAAGGCTTTGACCGTAGCCACACTATGGAGGTCGGGCTGGAACAGCAGTAGCGTACCGTCTGCATATTGCAAGTGCGAAATCTCCCCTGGGATGAGGTGTCCCAACACCCCTTTTATGTGGCCTGCCTCCGTTGCTTTCCGCAGCATAGCTGCCAACGCATCAGCGACAAAGTTGAACAAGAGCGGCGACATGGGGTCGCCTTGGCGTAAGCCATGCTTGTTCCTGAAGAAGTGCCCTACTTCTCCATTCACCGAGACCGCAGTTTGGCCCCCCGAGACCAGTTGCATGACTCGGTGCACCCATAACGGCGAGAATCCTCGACTGGTGAGGATCTGCCTGAGGAAGTCCCAATTAAATCGGTCATAGGCCTTCTCAAAGTCTAGTTTAAGGAGGATCGCAGGTTCGTGTGTGCGCTTAAGCTCATGAAGGGTCTCTTGCAGCGCTAGTGGTCCCTCCAGAATGTTTCTACCCCGAATGAACGCCGACTGAGCACGACTAATGGTGCGATGGGCGATCGGCGAGAGCCGAGTGGCACAACTTTTGGCGCAGATTTTAAAAGGAACGTTAATAAGCGCGATAGGTCTGTACTGGCGTATGTTGTCCGCCCCTGGCACTTTTGGGATTAGCGATAGTACGCCGTAGTTTAACCTAGCAATATCCACGAAGCCACGCATGAAGCCATTACACACCTCGTAAATGGGATCGCGCAGCAATGGCCAAAAGTGCTTAAACATCGCCACCGGCCACCCGTCCGGCCCCGGAGCCGTGTCTGCTCTCATGCTTAGGAGAGCGTCGTCAATCTCCTTAGGGAGAAACGCGAGCCCCAACTCTTCGTTCTCACTATGGAGTACCTTTTGGTATGGGAGCCACACATCCGTGCTGAGACGCGCTTGTTGTGCCTCGTCAGTCCCCATCAGACTTATGTAGAAGTCGTAGATATGTTGGGTGATTTCCGAATGTTGTAGAAGAAGCCCCTGCTCCGACTGCAACCTAAGAATTGAGCATTTCCTGCGTCTGCCGTTCGCGTACGCGTGGAAATACTGAGTGTTCGCGTCTCCTTTGAGCGTCCACTTGAGGCCACCCCTACGCCTCCAATATTCCTCCTCTGACCGCAGCAAAGCTTCGACTTGCCCTTCCAAGGCGTATCGATGCGCCCATTCTTGCTCTGAGAAAGGACGAGTGTCCGCTTGATTGTCAAGGACGGTTATTTCAGCAAGAAGCCTCTCCCTAAGGATCTTGTCAGCACGCCCCTGGTTCGCGCCCCATCCCTTTAGGCTTGCGCGGAGGCGGCCCCCGACAGCGATCCAAAACTCCATAGGGCCGCGTTGCTGGCCTGCGAGCTGGACGCTTCGCAACCATCTCTCCCTAAAGATGGAGTCGAAATCTGGGACCTCAAACCACGCGGTTTCGAAGAAGAACCGCGGGCTGCGGTGAATCCTGTCCTCCCCTGAGGATAAGATGAGGGGCACATGGTCCGAACCAATCCTGGTTTCTGCAAGGAGCGAGCAGAGTGGAAACACCACTTCCCAGTCTGGAGACATGAAAACCCGATCCAAGACGGATCGCACCGGGGCTAGTTGCTTGTTAGTCCAAGTATACCTTGCCCCAGTTCTGGCCACTTACCTAAGTGCCATAGATGCCACTGCATTGTTGAACATAGCCACCCTTGGCCAGTTGATATTATCGTTGTTTTTGTCTGCTCCTGACCGGATCAGGTTAAAATCACCTCCCACCATTAACGGGAGTTGGGCTACCGAAACCTCCCTCACCTTGGCTTCAAGTTCTCCCAAGAACTCGGCCGAGCGTGAGTGATCTGCTGGTCCATAGACTTGCACGATCACAAGCTCGCGAAGCGACGCTTGCACGTGGATGTTGGCAGCAATGAAAAAGATGCCGACCTCCCAGGTCAGCACCTCGAATGTGGCGCTGCAGAACCCGAGCAGCATACCACCCGAATGGCCCGTTGCCGGCTTATGGTGCCAAACAAAGTGCTCAAGGGGATCTATGGCTAGGATATCATGGTGTCTAAACTCTGGTCTAATCGTTTCCTAGAGACCAACGATATCCATGGCTTCTTTCCTAATATATTCTTTAAGTTGGGTGCGCCGACCCGCGTGGCCGAAGCCACGGATGTTCCAAAGAAGCGCACGCATCTAGATGACGCGATTACGTAGGCGCACCCCCCTTGAGGTGATCGCCTTGGCCACACGCCTCACCTTGCCGCAGCGAGGCGAGGGAGGAGCAGCAACCCCTGTTATTGTCTCCCCTTCGGGCCGGATCGCTAGCGACGTCGAGGGCTCAGCCTCAAGTGCCAGACGATCCGCGTGTTGAGCAGCCGCCGCTGCCAGCGCCGCCTGCGCCATCTCCTTCGCACGCACCAGTGAGATGAGTTCGCTCATCCCTCCCTCACCCATCGGTTCAACCCCACTCTCTCCCAAGACCTCGCTCAAATGATCATCCGAAAAGGAGTCGAGAATTGTAAAACGAGGCAAGGGATTACCTGAGGTTTCCAGGTTCTTCTGTGCTTGTAGGAGTTGGGCGCGTTGGAGTGACGGAAGTTCCCTTTGGCACCCTTGGCCCGAGCGCTGACCCGCACAGGGGCCGCCTGCCCCTCCACCACGGCCTTGGAACGCTTGGCCTTCGGGAAGGACGCCGTCTTGGTCGCCTCCTGAGCGAGCGGGCTGGGGACAGGCACCGCTAGAGCCATCACCGCCTGGCGCGGCGTCGCCGGCGCTCCTAAGAGCTCCGCTGCACGCCCGGCCTCCGCGGTGACCTTGCGAACCGCCACCTTCTTGAGCTGCTTCACCACGCCAAGCTTGTTGCTGCTGCGGCCGCCTTGGGTCGGGGAACGCGAGGAGAGAGGCAGCGAGTCTACCGACGCCACACCAGGGGTGCGGACATCGGCCTACGGCTCCACCATCATGTCCGAAACCACCGCAGCCGCCATCCTCGCCGGAGGGGACGTGACGGACCCCAGGTTGGAGCCGTACTGGTTTGGGATCGAGAGCTCCAGCTCCATGGACCCCCCCCCACCAGAGGCTGCTCCATCATAGGCATCTGCACACGGTCCGCCGCCCCTCCTTTGTCGGTGATGCCCAACTTCTCCCACGCCGCCGTATCGATGGAGTCGTCCTCCATACTAGCATCAAGGTCCTTGTCACCTGTTAGAAATATGCCCTAGAGGCAATAATAAATTGGTTATTATTATATTTCCTTGTTCATGATAATTGTTTATTATCCATGCTAGAATTGTATTGATAGGAAACTCAGATACATGTGTGGATACATAGACAACACCATGTCCCTAGTAAGCCTCTAGTTGACTAGCTCGTTGATCAATAGATGGTTACGGTTTCCTGACCATGGACATTGGATGTCGTTGATAACGGGATCACATCATTAGGAGAATGATGTGATGGACAAGACCCAACTGTGCACCGTTGCGAAGGTTACTCTGTTTATTTGAATAATACCTTCAATGGTCTTGCACCTAAAATGAATCTCGATCGTAGTGATACACATGTTCATGCCAAAAGATATAAGATAGTAATGATAGTACCACATACTTGTGGCACTGCCACTTGAGTCATATTGGTATAAAATGCATGAAGAAGCTCCATGTAGATGGATCTTTGAACTCAGTCATTTTTGAAAAGATTGAGACATGCGAACCATGTCTATTGGTATATATGCATGAAGAAACTCCATGCAGATGGATCGTTTGGACTCACTTGATTTTGAATCACTTGAGACATGCAAATCATACCACATGGGCAAGATGACTGAAAGGCCTCGTTTTCAGTAAGATGGAACAAGAGAGCAACTTATTGGAAGTAATACATTTTGATGTATGCAGTCCAATGAGTGCTGAGGCATGCAGTGGATATCGTTATGTTCTTACTTCACAGATGATTTGAGTAGATGCTGAGTGTATTTACTTGATGAAACACAAGTCTGAATTATTGAAAGGTTCAAGTAATTTCAGAGTGAAGTTGAAGATCGTCGTGACAAGAGGATAAAATGTCTGTGATATGATCATAGAGATGAGTATCTGAGTTACGAATTTGGCACACAATTAAGACATTGTGGAAAGTGTTTCACAATTAATACCGCCTGAAACACCATAGTGTGATGGTGTGTCCGAACATCATAACTGCACCCTATTGGATATGGTGCATACCATGATGTCTCTTATCGAATTACCACTATCGTTTATGGGTTAGGCATTAGAGACAACCGCATTCACTTTAAAAGGGGCACCACGCAATTCCGTTGAGACGACACCGTTTAGAGAAACCTAAGTTGTCGTTTCTTAAAAGTTTGGGGCTGCGATGCTTATGTGAAAATGTTTCAGGCTGATAAGCTCGAACCCAAAGCGGATAAATGCATCTTCATAGAAAAACCCAAAACGGTTGGGTATACCTCCTATTTCAGATCTGGAAGCAAAAGTAATTGCTTCTAGAAACGAGTCCTTTCTCGAGGAAAAGTTTCTCTCGAAAGAATTGAGTGGGAGGATGGTGGAGACTTGATAAGGTTATTGAACCGTCACTTCAACTAGTGTGTAGCAGGGCACAGGAAGTTGTTCCTGGGGCACCTACACCAATTGAAGTGGAAGCTTATGATAGTGATCATGAAACTTCGGATCAAGTCACTACCAAACCTCGTAGGTCGACAAGGATATGTACTACTCCTGAGTGGTACGGTAATCCTGTCTTAGATATCATGTTGTTAGACAATACTGAACCTACGAGCTATGGAGAAGCGATGGTGGGCCCATATTCCGACAAATGGTTAGAAGCCATGAAATCCGAGATAGGATCCATGTATCAGAACAAAGCATGGACTTTGGTGAACTTGCCCGATGATCGGCAAGCCATTGAGATAAATGGATCTTTAAGAAGAAGACGGACGTGGACGGTGATGTTACCGTCTATGAAGGTCGACTTGTGGCAAAGAGTATTTTCACAAGTTCAAGGAGTTGACTACGATGAGATTTTCTCATCCGTAGCGATGCTTAAGTCCGTCGGAATCATGTTAGCATTAGCTTCATTTATGAAATCTGGCAGATGGATGTCAAAACAAGTTTCCTTACTAGTTTTTGTAAGGAAAGGTTGTATGTGATACAATCAGAAAGGTTTTGTCGATCCTAAGGATGCTAAAAGGTATGCTAGCTCCAGTGATCCTTCCATGGACTAGAGCAAGCATCTCGGAGTCAGAATATATGCTTTGATGGAGTGATCAAAGTTTTTGGGTTTATACAAAGTTTGTTAGAAACTTGTATTTACAATAAAGTGAGTGGGAGCGCTACAACATTTCTGATAAGTATATGTGAATGACATATTGTTGATCCGAAATGATGTAAAATTTCTGGAAAGCATAAAGGGTTGTTTGAAAGGAGTTTTTCAAAGGAAGACCTGAATAAAGCTGCTTACATATTGGGCATCAAGATCTATAGAGATAGATCAAGACGCCTGATGATACTTTCAAAGAACGCACACCTTGACATGATTTTGAAAGAGTTCAAAATAGATCAGCAAAGAAGGAGTTCTTGGCTGTGTTACAAGGTGTGAGTATTGAGTAAGACTCAAGACCTGACCACAGCAGAAGAGAGAGAAAGGACGAAGGTCGTCCCCTATGCTTTAGACGTAGGCTCTACAGTATGCTATGTTGTGTACCGCACATGAAGTGTGCCTTGCCATGAGTTGGTCAAGGGGTACAATAGTGATCCGGGAATGGGTCACATGACAGCGGTCAAACTTATCCTTAGTATCTAGTGGACTAAGGAATTTTCTCGATTATGGAGGTGAAAAGGAGTTCGTCGTAAAGGGTTACGTCGATGCGAACTTTGACACTAATCCGGATGACTCTGAGTAGTAGACCGGATTCGTATAGTAGAGCAGTTATTTCAAAATGGCTCCAAGTAGCGCGTGGTAGCATCCACAAGATGACATAGATATTCGTAAAGCACACACGGATCTGAAAGGTTCAGACCCGTTGACTAATAACCTCTCTCACAAGCATAACATGATCAAACCAGAACTCATTGAGTGTTAATCACATAGTGATGTGAACTAGATTGTTGACTCTAGTAAACTCTTTGAATGTTGGTCACATGGTGATGTGACCTGTGAGTGTTAATCACATGGTGATGTGACCTAGATTATTGACTCTAGTGCAAGTGGGAGACTGTTAGAAATATGCCCTAGAGGCAATAATAAATTGGTTATTATTATATTTCCTTGTTCATGATAATTGTTTATTATCCATGCTAGAATTGTATTGATAGGAAACTCAGATACATGTGTGGATACATAGACAACACCATGTCCCTAGTAAGCCTCTAGTTGACTAGCTCGTTGATCAATAGATGGTTACGGTTTCCTGACCATGGACATTGGATGTCGTTGATAACGGGATCACATCATTAGGAGAATGATGTGATGGACAAGACCCAATCCTAAACCTAGCACAAGATCGTGTAGTTCGTTTGCTAAGAGCTTTTCTAATGTCAAGTATCATTTCCTTAGACCATGAGATTGTGCAATTCCCGGATACCGTAGGAATGCTTTGGGTGTACCAAACGTCACAACGTAACTGGGTGGCTATAAAGGTGCACTACAGGTATCTCCGAAAGTGTCTGTTGGGTTGGCACGAATCGAGACTGGGATTTATCACTCCGTGTAAACGAAGAGGTATCTCTGGGCCCACTCGGTAGGACATCATCATCATAATGTGCACAATGTGACCAAGGAGTTGATCACGGGATGATGTGTTACGGAACGAGTAAAGAGACTTGCCGGTAACGAGATTGAACAAGGTATCGGGATACCGACGATCGAATCTCGGGCAAGTAACATACCGATTGACAAAGGGAATTGTATACGGGATTGATTGAATCCTCGACATCGTGGTTCATCCGATGAGATCATCGAGGAGCATGTGGGAGCCAACATGGGTATCCAGATCCCGCTGTTGGTTATTGACCGGAGAGTCGTCTCGGTCATGTCTGCATGTCTCCCGAACCCGTAGGGTCTACACACTTAAGGTTCGGTGACGCTAGGGTTATAGAGATATTAGTATGCGGTAACCCGAAAGTTGTTCGGAGTCCCGGATGAGATCCCGGACGTCACGAGGAGTTCCAGAATGGTCCGGAGGTAAAGATTTATATATGGGAAGTCTTATTTTGGTCGCCGGAAAAGTTTCGCACTTTATCGGTATTGTACTGGGAGTGCCGAAAGGGGTCCGGGGGGTCCACCAAGGGGGTCCACCAGCCCCGGGGGGGCACATGGGCTGTAGGGGGTGCGCCTTGGCCTATATGGGCCAAGGGCACCAGCCCCAAGAGGCCCATGCGCCAAGAGATAAGGAAAAGGGAGAGTCCTAAAGGGGGAAGGCACCTCCGAGGTGCCTTGGGGGGGAAGGACTCCTCCCTGGCCGCACCCTTCCTTGGAGGAAGGGCCAAGGCTGCGCCCCCCCTCTCCCTTGGCCCTATATATAGTGGGGGGAAGGGAGGGCAGCAATACCCAAGCCCTGGCGCCTCCCTCTCCCTCCCGTGACACATCTCCCTCCTCCCGCAGCGCTTGGCGAAGCCCTGTTGGAATCCCGCTACTTCCACCACCACGCCGTCGTGCTGCTGGATCTCCATCAACCTCTCCTCCCCCCTTGCTGGATCAAGAAGGAGCAGACGTCGCTGCTCCGTACGTGTGTTGAACGCGGAGGTGCCGTCCGTTCGGCGCTAGGATCATCGGTGATTTGGATCACGACGAGTACGACTCCATCAACCCCGTTCTCTTGAACGCTTCCGCTCGCGATCTACAAGGGTATGTAGATGCACTCCTTCCCTCTCGTTGCTAGTAAACTCCATAGATTGATCTTGGTGATGCGTAGAAAATTTTGAATTTCTGCTACGTTCCCCAACATCACCGTCACGCCCCGGCCCATCCGGGTCCTGGCCACGGTTGGGGGGAGGGGGGTTGGGGGAAGGGAGGGCTGGTGCCGCGAGTTGCTCCGGGGGAAGCTCGGGCTCGATGGAGATGTTGAAGCCTTCGTCGTTAAACCAAATCTGGACCTGACCACGGAGCTTGCTTGGATTGCGGCAGGCGAAACGCATGCGGACTGGCCCCGGACGGATCAAAGACTCCTCCTCGACCAACAGAGGACGGCCGAGCATAGTGGTAGCCGCCATGAGCCGGTCGGAGCGGCAGTGCTTGGGTGGGACGCCACCCAGCTTGACCCACACCTCCGGCATGGCCAGACCCTTGGGCGCGTCGAGGACCGCATCACGGATGTCCACCATGAGGTTGTTGAGGGAGAGGAAGAGCTTGCCGCTCCGCGTAGCCATCCTGAGCATTGCGGGATCTGGGAACACCACCATGAACGCGCCGCCTTGGATAGGAGAGATCTGCCAGTCCCAGGCTCCCTCAAAGAGGTGCGGCAGCTCCACTTCTAGGATCTCTTGCGTGAGCGCACCGGAAGGCATGGAGAGCACCGCCGTGTTGGCCGACGTCTCTTCCGGGAACTGGAGGCAGAAGAAGCCCTCTCCAGAGATGGCGTGGCCCATGGTTTGGAGGAGCAGGGGCTTGCCGCGGGTCGGGCACCGCGCCAAAGTGTGCCCCTCCTTGGTGCACACCACACACAGCGGCTTGAAGGTGCAGAGATTCTGGAAGTGGCCCGTGCGTCCACATTTGAAGCACTCCGGGCCGTCGGCTTCTTCGATGGGGATCGGCTCCTCCTCCGTGCCCTTGGACGAGCCAGGTGCCTCAGATCTGGGCGGGAGGGGCGGTTTGGGAGCCGTCGCCCCCGCAGGCTTGAACTTCTGTTTCTTCACAGAGGGGTCGCCGACGCGGTCGCCACCCGCAGCGGACTGCTGCCCCTTGCGCTTGAGCTCGAGGCCACGCTTCTTGTACTCTTCCTTCTTCTTCTTCTTACGCTCCTGCTCCTTGAGCCACCAGGCGGGAGGCGGACCCCATCCGCGCTCTTCGTCGGCCCGCCCGATGTTGCGATCCCGCGGCGGCTCCATGGGCAGCTTCTCCCCCCGGCGGTCTTGCTTGGATCCCATCGCCACCACTTCCGCGAAAGATCTCACCAGAGGAGGTGGGGAAGGAGAGGGTGAGGGTGTGGGAGAGAGAAAGCGAGCGGAGTGGCCGAAGCGCCGCACCTCCGAAATGGAGGCTGGAAACCCTAACACAGTGTTTAGGGTTCCACGGGGTAGCCAGAGCCATTTATATGGCTGCGCGGATCGGGCGGGCCTGGGCTGGGCCTCCACCAGTGGGCCAGGCTGTGATCTGAGGGCCGGCGAGGCTCCCTGCGCCACAGACTCTACCCGAGGCTGGGCCGCCGCACGCGTTTGTCCCGCACTTGGGCCGCAAGCGACCCGTTGGGCCTGGCCCACCAGCGCCCCGGGCGTGTCGTCCCCAACCCTAGCCCGCGCTCCGCCCGAATCCGCCGCCGCCGCCGTGGCCGCGGGGGCCGCCCGCACCGAGCAGCGCAGCGGCTGCGCAGGCTGCAGGAGCAGCCTCGCTGCGGAAGCGTCAGGGCTGCCTCGGCCCTCCCCCCGCGGAGATGCACGCGGCGCCCTGCCCCCGGGCAGCGCGGTCCGCCTTGGGCCATGGCCTCCGGGCGCAAAAGCGCGCCGGCGTCTGGCCTTGAAGGAGCCCCCGAGCTCCTCCGCGCGCGACACGAAGTCGCCAAAGGAGCAAGGCGCACGGCCGCCCGCCCCTGACCCTGCCTCGCCACTCGACTCCACCTCCTCTTCGTCGTCAGAAACCTCATCTGGCAGAGCCCAGAAATGACTCCCCGGCCGCTTGGCCGCGCCCTGAGCAGGCGCGACCGCCCGCCTGACCGCCGGCGAGACAGCCGCCGACCAGTCTCCCTCCAAGGCCTGAGAACCAGAGCCGCCGGGAGCAAGGCCAGGCGCGAGATCGCCACCGTCGGCGCCTGGGGCGCCCGCAGTCGCCTCCGCCTCCATCTAAATGCCTATTCAAATCTCAACTGCCCATATTTGATTAGTTAGGGCATATCTCATGATATTTGTTTGTGGACTGATCTGGACTCCGATATTCTCTCTTTGAGCGATGAAACTTCAGCATCGTCTCAAGCGGTCTCTTTCTGCATCCAGTCGACAAAATTAAGTGACCACACTAATCAGGATGTAACTGCCTTGGTATTGACATTCCCATGATTTTCTTGGATCGTTGCCCGGCAGACACCAATAAAGGGCAGTTAATTGGCCGCCGAACAAACAGACTTCGTTGATAAATGTTCAGGTTACAATCGGTCATAACAACTTGAGAAACAACTTCAGGCATTTTTCAGTACGAACAGGAAATGCAATGCTAGGGTTTAACCGAACAAGCCCAAAGGCCTTATGATGCGGAGCATCCTACGGACATCAGCATGTCAAGAGTCCATTCGCGAAGTGACACGTGCGACATCTACTTTTTTTTCAAAACGGAGGCAAAAGCATCGCCTCATCGATTAATTAAGAAGAAGAGAATTGCCTAGTTAATTAACGGAAACCGGGCGAAAAACAATACATATAGACCACATGCGGACTATTCACTAAAGAACAAACTCCATAACCCCACGGTCAACCCGACAAACAGGCATAACATGTAACAAAACAGACCCTCACACTTCAATGTCTCAAAGAACTCCCAACGGAACCAAGGTTGAATACATCGGACGTCACCAAATCCACGAAGATGCCAGACGGAGATGGAGGATGGCGGGACTGAGTATCTTCCATCAAACAGCCGCTGACGCTTTACCAATGGCGCCACTCTTCTTGCCTATGGCCCTGAGAGCCTTCTTCACCTTCTTTACTTTGCCCGTAGAACCCTCTTCCACTAGGAGGCAAGCAACCGCCTTGCCAGACCCAGGACAAGCTGCATCCAAGGAGGCGAGCAAGCGGCCAAGCTCATCATCCTCGGCACCCACAGACGCCACCTGGCCAACAACCTCAGGTGAGAGAGCAATAGCAGCATCCAAACCTCCACTGTCCATAAAGTCGAGCGGCTGAATGGGCTCCATCGACGATGGTGAGGTTGCAGTTGGCAACACTAAGCACCCTACAAGCGACCCCATCTCCTTAGAAAGCACCATCGAAATAGGCGAAGTAGGCTCCCCACAAATCTTCTACAGCTCAGGCATAATCTGTAGCACTGGAGCCACGACCTCGACAACAGCTTCACCCCTAGAAGTAATTGGCAAGACAGGCTATGGCAACCGACGGGATGTAGCACGAGGGGAGAGATCTCCATACATGCATGCTTCCCCATCGGCAGAACTAACTTGGATCTCAGGTAGTAGGGACACATCAGGCACAACCCCAATCTGAAGCTCAGGCAGTGAAGACACATCCGGTTAATCATCTCCTTTACACGTGTTCACTTGACCCCTTCAAGGATGGGATAC